>NC_047664.1:57554506-57559506 GCF_011762505.2 Arvicanthis niloticus | reverse complement strand
AACCACACAGGCTCGGTACAGATGAAACTCTAATGCTCAGTTTATCCAAAGGTTTATATATTTATATATTTATATATTTATATATTTATATATTTATATATTTATATATTTATATATTTATATATTTAATGATCAAGATATATTTAATGAACAAGATACCCTTACAATCAGAGGTGTAACCCAATACCCAACCTAGATATACCAACTACCTTTGACTGCTACAGACAAGCGAACATCAGCCTCCATGTCCCCTCTCTCCTCAATCTCTCTCTTAGCTCCTCCTCTTCCTTATCCTTCTCTTCGTCTCCTTTACTCCTCCTCTTCCTCTCCTTACTCCTCCCACCTTAGCTCCTCCTACACTAGAGGGCATCATCTGAATCTCTGCTTCAATCAACATATCCTTTTTTTCTCATCTTCTGTGTGTTCAAAGCACATTTAAGTCTAAGAGGAACAGTCCAAGATTGGACCAGCATTGCAACACCCTTAACATTAGCATAGCTGCAAACTGTCATTTCTTAGACAACGTAACTTATCCAGAGGTGAGAGAAATTCAAACACTGATGACACATGAATCTCAATCAGGTACCAAACATAGTCATGAGCCCTTAAGGTCAGAGTTTCTTGTTTATTCACAATCTTCAAATTCCAGAATAGTGTTCTCAGTAGGGAATTGAAAAGCTTTTGCTTATAAGTGGCATTTATATATGCATTTACCCCAGTTGGTAAATCTTAATAAATATGGGCATTTGGAAATGCAAAACTGATCAGAAGCTGAAGGCCATCCTTGGCTACTTCCTTTGTTCAAGCGCAGCTTGTGGTACATGATACCCTGTCTCAGAGGAAAGAAAAAGAAATCCAAATAAGTTATTTTAAAGATTTTAGACTTTTATTTCACAAATAACTGCTAATGTTCTAGAAACTAAAAAAACTTATATATATCTTTTACATGAAAAAACTTTAAAAAATATTTTAAAACATAGCAAAGAGAATATTTCTTCCTTAAACACAGAAAATTCTCCATGAGTTTATTATGAAGGAGACCAACCTGATTAATTAAGGGATGAGGAAGCAGCAATGTAAATGTGACCTGTTAACAATGGGGAGACTATTAGCTCAAATTGAGCACTATTTGTCTTGAAGACCTCTCAAGCTGTCTCAGTTAAAACCACTCTCTGTCTTCTTGCTGCCTGTGATGGTTAATTTGATTTGTCAACTTGACCAGAGCATTCTCTGTTGAAATTAATACGTTTACTTATTTCTGCTTAGTAAGGCAGAGGAAAGGAGATATTAATTTATTTGACCACATTTATAGCAATATCAATTGAAGAAAAAATGGGAGTATGGTATGAAGATATAAAGATTTGGGGACAGTCTGTTCTATTCTCACTTTTACCAATAAATTGGTCTACTAGAGAACAAAGTTGAGTTGATGTTGTTGCCATTGTTGTATTTGCAGGGTTATGAATCAAGCCCAGAACTTTGTGCAAGGTAGGCAAGCACTCTACCACTAGGCCATATTCTAACTAGCAATTTTCTATTTAATAAGAAGAATGACTAAAACACACTCAGATGAGCATGGAAGATTCATGTACCAACACAAACCTGCCATCCATAGGCTCTTAGAACCCGGAAACATGTACACAATCTCTCAATATGCCACTACAGTGAGATGCTAAATGCAAACATGACATCTTTTGCAACTGATCATCCACATTTGGTCAGTTGTTGGATAGCAGCCTGATTTTAAGTCAAAGTCTAAGCTTCCTAATGAGGACAATAATAACATAAACACTGGAGACCAATGCACTACACAGTTTTCAGAGTACTACCTACTGTGGAATTTAAGCTCCAAAGTCCCGTGAGATAAGTATGCTATTATCTTCATTTCACAGATGAGAGGATTCAGGCACAGAAATTTGTATTACAGATGTCTGACCACCGAGCTGAGATTTAAGTACTATAAGTCTATCTATAAAGCTGTTGCTTCCTTTTATCCAGTATTTGAGAGTTTTAAAACCTCAGTGTACATACAGATACTAAGTGATGATCAGTTAAGATAAAACAATGCATTTAATGCAACATACACACACACACACACACACACACACATGAAAAAATGACTCTTAAGGGTAGGCTGCATGCCCAACAAAGATGGCCAACAGAAAACAAACTCAACAGTATATTTGGAGAATCCCTATCTCATGTTGTATCAAGTCATTTTCTTTTCTTTCATTTTTTTAAGTTCTTTACATTCGTATTTTTTATTTTTATTTACCTCTTACCCAACAGGTCCTCTGCATATATTTTATAGCTTCTGCTGTTATGTTTGGGATTTCTAAGTGCGATAGTGGGTTTTAGTGTCTATATCTGTTTCTTGTAACTCATCTCAGCTTCTTTTCCTTCTGTTTGCTTGTTTTTGTTTTTTTATTTGTTTTCTT
This sequence comes from Arvicanthis niloticus, assembly GCF_011762505.2. Lineage (NCBI taxonomy): Eukaryota > Metazoa > Chordata > Mammalia > Rodentia > Muridae > Arvicanthis > Arvicanthis niloticus. The sequence goes on along the minus strand of NC_047664.1, from coordinate 57,557,068 downwards.
TTGTTTTAATTTATACATTGTATTATATATTATATCTATATATTATATATTAAATGATTATATTACATTATATTAATTATATTATTATATTAATTATATTATTGTATTAATTATATTATTATATTAATTATATTCTCTTAGAATCTGTTTATTTTCGAATTTGAGACAAAAAGGAGAGGATCCAGGTGGGAGGGGATATGGGAAGGAATTTGGAGGAGTAGAGGGAATGAAAACTGTTATCGCAATATATTGTATGAAAAATCTATTTTCAGTAAAAGAAAAAAATAATACACTAACCTGTTTTAGTTTTACTTAGTGGTTTGTTCTAAATTTATAATTTTTCATATTATGTACTAGATGAAAATCTTCTGAAGAACAAACATAACTTCTGAAAACCAAGTGACTAAATGAAATGAAGGTGAGCTTCAGCATTGTCTCCTTAAAGTAAGAAACTGAGGACACAGAATGTGTGAATACTCTTCTCATTGCCACACGTTTAGAAAAGGAGCGTTGGGGGTACATATTCCTTTAAACTGTGTGTTTTTTTTTTTTAAACAATTCCACATCCGTGCACCCAGTGGAATCTGGAGAAATGATGCATTTGTTACCCAGTAAAGATACAATACAGACATGGTCCAGACTTAGACAAGGGGCAGGAACTATCATTCTTTCTGGGTACAATATATGTAAATATTATATAACCACTCTTGATTATCATTCCCTCCAGTTCCAGCGGTTGCAATGTTTCTTTATCTGTGGAAAAATAATCACTGCATAGTTCTCATCTGCAGCAATGATCTTTCTGGACTGGCCTTGAGAAAGTTTTCTGATGTCATCAATTAGCCCTAAAAACCCACTTTTGTCCTTCGGTGTTTTTGTTTTCTCTTTTTTAAATTTTCATTTCTATTTATGCTTATGTCTGTTTCTATGTGCCATCTCTCCAGCTACTCCTCTTTATCACCTCCCCCCTCTTAGTTTTAATGTTTTCCCATATATTGTATTATTTTCATTAATGCCATAATATAAATGCCCCCTCTGTTCTAATCTCTCTTTAATAAACTCTATCTTTCTAATGATCTTTCTATAACATACTATTTTCCTAGACAAAAACATTTCTTGTCCACAAGTGTGTCAGTATTTTCTACACTTTTTGAAGTTTCTAATACATGTCCTCCACAATAGACTTAAACACAATGAATATTTGCTTACTTTATTTTTTAATTAATAGAGACTCATTTCCAAAGAGGAGGGTCTGAAAGCACACTGACCTAGTTTCACAATCTCTCTCACCAGGTCTGATGATTGATTTGGGCATTCCACTTCAGGCTGCCTTTATCACTAACATATTCATATTCTCAACTCTATATGTGCTATATTTGCTAGGCAATGTCTCTCCTTACCTAGGAAGCTTGTCTTTTTGTATGGGTATGTTCAGTTAACATAAGATAAAATTTAAAACTGGTACAAGAATCAAACAGTTAAATTCGGCCTTGCCATCTGCCCTTCTCCTTCTTCTTCGAGTAGTGGAACTGTCAATTTAACAGTCACCTGAGTCTACTTGCCCAGTTGGATACTTAAGACTTCAGTAAAGGAAGGCCTGCTGGTGCTAGCAAGATACCTCAGTGGATGGAAGCACTGCCTGTCAAGGTTGTTGACCTAGGTTTAATCCTCAGGAAAATATGATGAAAGAAGAGTAGGTTTATGATTTTTCACAGGGAAATCTTAGCATACATTTACCCAGGTACTCAGAGAAATAGACACATAGATAGATGATAGATAGATAGATAGATAGATAGATAGATAGATAGATGTGATAAGCGATTGATACATTGATACATGGATAGATTAATGATAGAGATAAAGAGATGGGGAGATAAATGGATAGAGATAAATAACACTTGTAAAACTATTTTTTAAATTAAAACTGTCACATGCTGCCACACTGGCCAAGGCTGTTGAAAGAATTAGCAGTGATCAGGGGACATATAAAACAAATTCTTATTTGAATACATTGTTTTAGGTATGGATTCTGCTATTGACCACTTAGGACCACAGCAGCTTGTCACAGAAACATATTGCAGTAGGCATCTATGCTGTTTAGCAGTTCTTGCATACGCAGTGGGCAGCTTTGTAAGCACATCCTACACAGATTTTTGTAGCTGACCTTGGCCGATGCAGGTGCCACGTTGACCTAAGCAAGCATGAATGAGATAGGGATTAGATTATGAAGGGACAGGGAGTCTTTTCATTTCAGTTAAGGCTCACTACATACAGCCTTTCTAGGCAGTGAGGAGTGAAATGACTTCTGTTCCTTGTAGTGTTTCTTGTCATCAACTAGCTGCTGTTTCCATCTTCAAGGGGAGTTAATATATTTGTGGGCAATAAAGTGGGAGTAGCTTCAGCCTTTGTGTTGTGAGTGTTTGACATTAACAGAAGCCATTAGCTCACCTGCTTGAAATTCTTTTTCAAGATCTAATAGCTGAGACTTGCTCCGGTGTCACTCTGAGAGATCCCTGACATTACAGTTTCAAACTGACTCTGATTTAGTCATTGAATGATGAA
>NC_047664.1:57384506-57549506 GCF_011762505.2 Arvicanthis niloticus | reverse complement strand
TATGGGAACACTGAAACTTTCTTCTCTTTGCTATCTGACAACACTGAGTGTCAACATTGATGCCTGAGGGACTGAGTACTCCTTTCCGGCTTTACTTATCAACTCATTTCCAGAGAGATGGAAGTCTGAGATCTGTGGCAAACATCTGTATCTTTCCAACAGCTACCTTAAAAGGCATCGCCCTTATTTAATGACCTGTCCAGACTTTCAAGTTTCAAATAGATATTGTCATGTTTATTGGTCATTTAAGTTAACCTATGTGTTTTGGGGTTTACTTCTGTAACAATATTTCATTGCATATCTTTCTAGGGTAGTATCCGGTTTTTCAACATATGTGAAAATATATAATCTATCCAAAATAAGAAATTAAAAGGCACTGTACCAACAACAAAAGTAATTCCAATTAAAATAGAGCCAAGTTATATCAATAGACATATATCCAAGGAAGAAATTCAAATGCCCAAGAACGTTATGTGATAGGCTGTGTCCCTTGCATAGAGGCAAATACGGTTTTCTTCCAATGCAATTTCCTGTGTTCATCAAATATGTCTAATATAGAAAGCATCCAAGAAGTGCAGTAGAGAGAAAAGCCTGCTGTCTTGAAAGAGTTAACGTAGCTCTCAGAGCACTTGCATTTCTAGCATGACTGGAACACTGAGCAGAATCTGCTTTAGTCTTGAGAAGGCAGCAGTTTAGATCATCTCTTCACACATTTGTGAAATACAGGACACAGCACGAAACACAGTTTGTCAAATTGTGTTCATTTGTGAGAAAGCAGTCCTGATGTTAGAACTCACTCCTAAGCTTCCTCTCCTGTCATTTCTGAGACTTCAAGACGGTCTCAAGACCAAATGCTGTCACTTTTGTGGGATGCTGCACCAGCCACTGGTGATAAATCATTCTTGTAACCAACTTCTTGAGGTGCATTTACTCACAGATGATACACATTTTATAATTCATGGCAAGCTTTACAGCTTTTCTGAATTGAACTAGGTCACAGAGAACTCTTAAGAGTTTCAAAGCTCTGTGTTTTTCTTCCCTATCAGGAAATCTTGTTATTTTTAGCACTGGAAGAAACTTTGGGGATGATGCCATGAAGTCCCTTAATTTTATAGATTAGTGTCTGAGGCCTGGGAAGGTTAATTGATTTTCCCTAAGTCCCACAGCTAGTTAGTGGAAGCACCAATCCAAATGCCCCCTCATCGTGTCTGTAAGACTTTCTTTCTGTTCCACCAGAATATGCAAACCAGACGTCTGAAGTGCATTATTAAAAGATCATCTGCCCTACCCTTCCTGGCTAGGTCAGCAATAAGATTATTAATTTTTTATCTCAGCTAGAGCTTCTATAAACTAGGAGATTTTCATCTGTCAGACTTAGTCTAGGATAACTATGCAAGAGGAAGTCATGCGCAGACAGCAGGCACGGACTCACACACCTAAAGGGGTTTGCCGGACAGACTCTGCTCCAGTCTACAGCCCAAATCTTCTGATATTAAAAAGGCATTTCATCTTTTCAGTCAGTGCTTCCACAAATCAACGAAGCCAGCACATGGGCAGCCTGGTCAGAGCCCGACTAGCTCACTCCGGGAGGTACCTACACTCTGACATCTGTGTAACTGCCAAATGAATTTGCCATATGATAATGAATACAAAATGAATTAATAATGATATGTGAATCAGGAATACAATTTACAGTTCCTCAGACAAAATAGTGTTGTTTAAGCATGCACCTGCACTAGCTACCTCCTTTAGGCCTGTGCCTTGGAGCTCCCTGATGTCTTCTGACACGCCACCGCCATCTACTGTCCTTGATTAGGATGGCAGCCTTTCTCAAAGCCAGCTTCATCCATTTCTGTCTTTTCTTTCTTATTGTTATCACCAAATATATGTGCAAAATTTGTTTGTGGTTTACAGGTCTTTTTCTGCTCCAGAGTAAGAATCCTTCTTCTTTCAGTTAATTTTTTTTAAATAACTAAAATTCCTCCAGGGCAATAATATTTGACAGACTATTCAATCACACTAGACAATCCAAATACTGTATAATCCCATCTTTAATTCAAAGTAGTTCTCCCCTACTTAAAAAAGATATGTACATATATAATAACAATACATACATTTCCCTCTTGACACTTTTAACTATAAGTTTTTTATTGAAGTCTACCAGTTCATCATACATTCTGAAGCTTTCTATAGATGCCCCCACACTGAATTGCACATTTCTAAGCATCTCAGGTACAGCCCTAGCCTCCTAAGTTCTATTAGCTTTATTCTACCCACTCCGCCGTGGATATTTGCTGTTTGTTATGCACTGCATTGCCTATGCTCACAGCATCCAGCCTTTACTTCGGTGTGCCTGCATTGCTCGTATTTGGAGCTAGAGAATACTAAGAGAATTGAATTTTTGAGATCAGGCTGCTTTCACCATGGAGGAAAAATAAAACACAGGGAGAGTGAATTATGAGAGAAGGCAGGGAGGAAGGTGTGTGGAAATTCAGGTCAGACATGACTGCAGTTTCCCCTATCCCAGAAGTGGAGAAGATGGTGAGGAGTGAGGTTTGTGAAACTTAAGCAGGGCTAATAAGTATTTCTGAGGAACAGCCTATGAAGCAAGTGACGGGGAGGAAACACAGAGATGGCATTTGGACTTCATTCTGAAATGCTGATTTATACAGAAAGGCAGAAGTTGTGTTTCAGGCATGTAGGATTTCAAAATTTTTCACTTGATAATCAAATAAAAATGTCTAGTGATGATCCTCTTGCTAACACACTGATTCCCTTCCTTTCCCATAGTGCCCTGTCCAGAAAGACTATAAACTGTGGTGCTCTGCCTTCGTTATCCTTAGGATTAGAAAGATAAATGTTTGTCTAAGAGCAAGCTAAAATAAATAAAAGAGAAGCCTAAATAAAAGGCAAAAAGGCTAACTAAAGATTGAAGCATCTCTACTTTTGTGTAAAAAGTTTAGGAAAACAATAAGGCTGTTCACTCAGCACTAGATTTCCTCAGAACGCAAATATAAGTACTGTTATAAGCAAATGCTTCTGATATCTCTGGACACAGTTTATACTTCGTTTGCTCAGACTGGGTTGACAACGCCCAAATGAAAGGGAGATGACTATAGTATTTTTATAGTTCCTGTACAGTGTGAACCCTCGATCATCACATTTCACATTTCTAAGCCCTTATCCCTCACTCTAACTCCCAAATCCAGTGATGTGCGCAACTACAACTGGCTGTGTGTGTCTTCATAACTATCTAACTGTGTGATGGATGATAACAACACTGGACCATGGATTTCTTTACAACCAACCATGTTGTACAAACTTGCTTCATTTCTTTTCTGATTACGGTTTACACAATCATCTTTAAAGGATTTGCTAGGATTTAGGAAGGAATGTTGTTGCCAAGTAACCATCTCCGTCCAAAAAAAAAAAAAAAAAAAAAAAAAAAAAAAAGAGTTTGGTAGTATCTAGCAGAAAAGGAAAATAAAAATCCTGAAAGAATATCTTCAAAAGCAACATTAAGCATGGGTTGTGCATGTCCAAGCTTGATTCCTTCTGATCTGATACATCTGTTTGCATTTTCAAACCTGATGTTGAGTTGAAACTGGAGAGGTATGGATGAGTCACTATGTCGCTTTGAGTCACCACATATTATTCAAATTTGTCCACAGCAGTGCATTCAAAAGCCTGATGATGCCTCTCGTCTGTTCATTTGAACAGATGTATTTACAAATAAGAAAGGTAAGCTGAAATCAACTTTCGTGTCCACAAATAATTTTGGTTAATAATTTTGGCATGAGTAGAAAATGCTTTTAATTTCAGTACAACATCTATTAATGGTGTTGGCTTAGTTACATACATACTGATACAATACCTTTTCTGTCACAATTAAAGTCTCACCTCCTCCCCAGCTACTTCACGGAGACATTGTTCATTCTGTCTAAACTCTACAGAACCTGTCTATCATCCTTGCTTCTTCAGATCATGCCAAAAGTTTCATGTTTTTCTCTTCTTTCAGACAAATGGGACTATTCAACAGTGCTTCTTCACAGAAAAAAAAAGAGAAAAGAGTTTAATAACTTTAAGAAAACCTTTACTATGTCAAAGTCATTCAGTTCAAGCACTGCATTTTACAGTACTGATAAAAGCTTATCCTATGCACATGATACTCTGTGTGCTTCTTAGAATTTTTCTAATATTTTAGTTTATTATATGTGTGAGCGTGCACACGTATCCATGTATGATTGGGTATGTTCCTCTTGTTTTGGCATCTTGGATAGCCTTTATCTGAAATGCTATCTTATGATCCAGCTTTTAGGCATTTTTATTCTTAATGAATTTAGCTACAGATTGGGCATAAATCGCAGGTGTCTCTGCAAACACCATAGCCAGAAGAGTGTTAATAAATGCAATGCAAGAAGGCAGGTCGGTTAAACAAGACTCAATAGACAGTTTTGGTTCAAGCTATCGTAGTCTGACCTGTAGTAGTTTATTTTAATCATATTTATGCACAGCATAATTTGAGAAAAAGTTTTCTGGTGGCAATTACCTAAATCCTGGGTGCAAAACAATGCTCAAGGTAAGACTACATTGAAACCCTTTTTTAAGCACAAGTGTCATCTTCCATAAAGATAGGTTCTATAGATTAACTGAGAAAACAGGCTGGGAGAGGGATTGCATTGTAGACTGCCTGAGACAAGCCAGATCAAGATAAGGGTCTGGTGGAGGATTGTAGTGAGAATTTTGGTTTCTTTAAAATTCCAGTTATGTTATGTGACTATGACGTTTTTGTTTTAATCTCAGGTGTAGGATATGAGATGGCTTTAGTTTGTGCACAGCTGTTACCTATGATTGTCTCTGCCTCTAGGAGGGGCATGATTTTTGCCAGCTGCTGATAGTTTACATTTAGAATTCTGGGAACACTTCAGAGTGTTTTTAAGTGCCATAGGCTGGGAGAGGGCCAGAAGATCCTCAAAGAAGAAGGGTCCTGCTCCTCCTGCTGCTTCTGATTGCTGTTGTGGCAGTTTGAATAGGAGTTGGATATATCCTCACTTACAAAGAAGTGGATTGTCTAAGAAACCCAATGCCCCTAATCAGCAGGAAGTAGTATATTTTGTTGGCTGAAAGAGGTCTCTGCCACTTTTCCCCTCTAACCTTCTTTCTCTCCTACTTAGTGTTGAGGAGTGGAAAGGATTAGGGTGGAATAGAGGTTAAATGGGAGATAGAGATATAAAAACCCATAATATAGTTTAAAAAATATGCCATCAGGTCTGGCCACACAGTGCAAAGGTCACATGGCTATTAACCATCACTGCTCCTACCCTTCTGGCAAGAAACAGAGATTATATATCCCTCCCTTGGAAAAGACAACTTTCTGTGTTTAGAATTCTTAGTGCTTATCTGTGATCACAAGGGTCTACACACCCCTGACATGTATGCACTTAAATCATCATTCAAAATTGGAACATTAGAGGTGAATACTTGCAAGGGAAGAGCTCTTCTGGACCATGCCATCTTTTGTTTATAATGCAATATTATACATCAGTTACTAATTCAATTTGAAATTTTCTAAGCCATACTTAAGGTTGAATAATATATGATTTCTAATTGAATAATGTTTTATGTTTCATTTAGTCTTAACTTTACCAATATCTGCATATATCTGTGAAACAAATTGTGGAGGATACTAGCAAGCTTTTTCAACATACTAAGGCAAATATATAATTCAATTTATAAAAGAACTGTTAACTGTGTGCACTTTCATTCATATATAGAGATAGATAGATAGGTGATAGACAAGTAAATAGATGATTAATAGATGATAGATAGGTAGATAGATAGATAGATAGATGATAAACAGGTAAATAGATAGATACCTCTGCATCTTTTTAACAATATTCAATTTTCTACCTAAGTATATTAAGTATGTGACTCTTTAAAATAAAACCTAAATTACCTAGATTCCTTTGTAGTAAAATGTGACCATGTCAGTAAGTTCTAGAAAATAGAATGTAACACAAATGACATGTAAACTTCTCAAAGGGAACCCAAAAATCAAGCACCCCTACCTTCTCACTCTATTACAATTTGCTGTGAAGAAATCTCTGTGAGCCACTTGAGCTCTGTGTGTAATAACTTCTTTGAAATACCATGTAGAAAAGATAGGAGGATCATGGACTGATAATGCCTCTCTAGGTCAAAACTATGACTCCTCCCCAACTTTAGGCCACTGCAAAATGAGCTCTACTTGGTTTAAGTGAAATATTTAGCTTGAGTCTGTGTCTCAATTTAATCACTGCAATGTCTAGTTCTGTAGACAAAGGTATTTCTTCTCCAAGTTTTGTTCATGGGAGTGTTATCAGAGGGGCTTCCATTTTAAAACAGAGCAGGTGGCTCCTAAATAGGCTAGAGAAGGGCACTGATGACATTCTAAGATGTCAAGTGACTCTTCTTGTAATACAAATTTTACTATATGCCACTGCAAGAAATGCTACAGAAGCTAGATACAATTTGAGTTGATTTTGTGATCTGAAAAAAATAATTTAATCATAAAATTAAACCTGATTAAATAATGATTAAATACACCTTGCATCACATAAGGCTTTTACAAATGACTGATTATACATACTCTGATATATTTTTATATATTTGAGGAGAAACAAATGATCCATTTAATTAGAGTAGATATAAGTTTAAAAGTGAAATCTAATCATTCTAGAATTTTTGGCAAACTATGTCACCTCTCAAAATCCTAGCTTTCTCATGTATAAAAGATAAAGCATGTAAAGCCCTTAGCAACATCTACCTGAGGAGATATCTAATTACTTATAATACAAAATTATACATACCATGAAAACTCTTATTGCATTTTTAAAGTTTTTTTTAAAGATTTATCTATTTTATTTTACTTATATGAGTATGCTGTAACTGTCTTCAGACACACCAGAAGAGGGCATCAGATCCCATTACAGATGGTTGTGAGCCACCATGTGATTTCTGGGAACTGAACTCAAGACCTCTAGAAGAACAGTCAGTGCTCTTAACCACTGAACCATCTCTCCAGCCATCCCATTGCATATTTTAAAGTAATTATTCCTACCTAGTTGGAGACACTAGGAAATGTTTTATGAAAAGGACACAGTTATACTTTTACTCTATGTGGACTATTGGAAAGACTTTCCAGATCAGGTATTAAGAAGCAGGATGTAATGGACCCTTGCTAGAGAGCATGATGTCAGTAGATATACAGTGACCCAGACATTGTATTGTTTTTAATTATAAAGCATGAGACTGTTTCATGGGCCACAGATGATAAACAAAAGGATGATTGTGAACCAGACAAGAGGAACTGACAAATAGCAGCACCGTGTCTATTGTTACCATCATCAGCATTGAAGCAGGAGAAATGAACAGAAGAGACAAGATCTAAATACAAGTTTCTTTATACCTGTGACCAGGTTAAAAAAGAAAGCTGACTAGAACAGCATGGTCCCACCCCCAGCTCCACTGGACCATCAAGCCATCCTCTGCCTGCCTTCACAAGGCCCAAAGCACCAGGAACATACAGGGTAGACCCCACCCTCATTTCTCTGCCCACTGAGTCTTCACTATCCATCCCATGGTAGCTAACAGAGGCTGCACCAGGAATATCCAGGGACAACCAGAAGCCTAAAAGCTAGCTTAAGAACACAATAAAAACCAGGGCAATGTGGCACTTTCAGAGCACAACCTATCCTACTCCAGTAAGCCCTGGATATCCTAACACAACCAAAGCACAAGAAAATGACCATAACTCTAATTTTATAAAGATAATAGAGGCCATAGAAGAGGAAATGAATAAATCCCTTAAAGAAACACAGGAAAATACAATCAAAAAGTTAGAGGCCTTTAAAGAGTAAATAAATAAATTCCTCAAAGAAATAAAGAAAAGGGCTAGGGAGATGGCTTAGCAATTAAGAGTACCAACTGCTCTTTCAGAGGTCCTAAGTTCAATTCCCACCAACCACATGGTGGCTAGCTACCATCTATAATGAATTCCCATGCCCTCCTCTGGCATACAGAAGTACATGCAGATAGGAATAAAGATAGAACAGAGACTATGGAAACAGTCAACCAATTACTGCCCTAAATTGAGACCCATTCCATGTAAGAGATGACTTGACTCTTTTAATGATACTCTCTGTATCAATGCTTGTAGAAAGAATCAGTATAATTGTCTCCTGAGGGGCTTCATCCAGCACCAGATGGAAACATATGGAGATGTCCATAGCTAAACTTCAGGCAGAGCTCAGGGAGTCTTGTGGAAGAGTAGGGTATAGAATTAAGCAAGCTGGAGGGGTCATTGACACCATAAGAAGACCTACAGAGTTAAGTAACCTAGGCCCATGGGCAGTTTATGGAGACTGAACCACCAACCAAAGAGCATGTGAGGGCTGCACATAGACCCCATACATATTTGGAAAAAATGTGCAGCTTAATCTTCATGTGGGTCCCCAAACAATTGGAGTGGAGCCTGTCTCTAATGCTATTGTCTGCTGTTTGATCTCCTTTCTCTAACTGGACTGCCTAGTTGGGCTTCAGTAGGAAAGGGTGTGCTTAGTCCTGCTGAGACTGGATGCCTCAGGATAGGTAACAAGCTTTAACATTTACCCATTCCTGGTTGGCTCCCCGTTTTTAATAAAATCAACTTTGATTCAACTGAAAATAGTCACCAATAATCCAAAATTATAGATGTAAGTGATATGTGGCATAGTGTCACTTGGAGAACTTTAAGATGTCTTAATAATTTGTGTTTCATGCCTTCTAAATCCTCCAGTAATCTGTGTGGTCATTGAAGAATAATGTCAACACAAGAAATATAATCCAGACTTGGGAGTGCTAGCCATCATGGAAAAGAGGAGAAGGCAATCAGCTTCTATCAACGCGAACTCCATTTATTATGCTCAATTACTATCATAACAAAGTATCAACAAGTAAGTTCTAAATAAGAAAATCAGTTATATTGAGACAATCCTTAATAATGTGTTCAAACTGACATGTATGATGCTCTCCTGTAACACCTTCTAGGTGTTGCAGAAGATGATCAGATCACTAAACAAATTGGGAAAGGTGGAGATTCTACAAGAATATGTAAAGTTGAGTGAAAAAGACATTAGCCAGGGCAGGGAGCACTGAGGTCCAGAGATGAGGATGATTTAGGAACTGTGCCTTTCTGAAGTTGCCCACGGAGTGAAGAGGAAAAAGATGTAAATTTAAAAATCAACACAAAGAAAGCTCGAGAAAAATTCTTTGAGCTCTGTGAGGTAAGAGGAAGAGATTGTTGAATGAAGCCTAATTTTAGTAACATGGTATAGTAGCTATAAATTGATACTCAGAGTCAACCTGAAAACCTCTGCACCAAGAGGTGTAATCACATCTCTATATGCTTTTAATATAAAGCACAAGTCATTACAATTTCATATATACCCATCACCCTCTCCACTACCTAAATACAAATATTTTGAAGAATAAAGCTGCCTATGTTGAATTAACATATGGATTTAAAAATTAGCTACTAAATTAAAAAATCTATTTAAAGAATTTTCCCAACTTCTTTAGAAACAAAAGTATATGAATAGGCCTCTGGTCAAATATCTTCTTTAGAAGTGTGCCTTGAGAATTCTCTAAATTTGAGTGTATTTAAGAAACATAAGTTTAGGGTTTTATGTTCAAAAATAAAAAAATATGCACAGAAAGGTCATAATTCATTTTATACTCACAAACACCATATTTAGTGGGTAATTCCTCAATATGCACATAAAGGTCATAGTGCATTTTCCTCATTAACACCATATTTAGAAGAATATTTTTCAGAAATGTGCCATGTTCTCTAGATTCCAACTGTTATACATTATTCAGTTGAAATTTTGGAACTGTGGACTCTTACCTTCATTGATCATATTCTTATTGTACATCTCATTGCACAGTATTGATAACAAATTTACAAGCTTGCAGTACTCACTAATGAAGTTTCATTTCACCAAACTCATTACTCATCCACAGTGTTTGCAGCTTAACAAAAAAAAATTGCAGTAGAAAATATAGATTTGATTTTTATCAAGCTTAACTAACAAATCAGTATCATAAACACAAGGTTAATTACCCCATCACCAAGGTTTGGATCATACAGTGATCCTACAAAGTAAAGACTTTTATTCCCCTTTGTAAGATAGGAAGCTGAAGTTTTACTCAATTAAATTACCTAGTCAGAATTTGAAGCAGGGCAGGAATAGTTATAGAACCTATGAGGAGATTCATTGCTTGACCCTTGAAACTTGTTTTTCTAAATCCATTGTTAATCCAATGTGCCTAATGTATGTATAAACTTCTCTAATGTTAACAGCATCTCATTATGACTATACACTCAAAGGGAGCATACCTTTTTAACATACAGAAAATCTGTTTATTCAAATAGAGAGTTCATTAATGTCATAAGCTGACAATTTATCTTTCCCTCACAGTTCCAAGACTGCCCATCTGATGGTCTACTTGCATTTATACCTGCATCCTATTCTTTGAATAATATTCATGAAAAATCTTCTATTTTAATTGATGATCTATCACTGTATCACTGACAGGTGTAGTTGGCTCAAATATCTCAAGGGATAAAAGTAATTAACAAGATAGAGTATATCTTAGTCCTGAAGTATAGTTTATATTTTTATTTTAGGACATATTTGTTTTCATTTTATATGTAGGGATGCTTTGCCTGCACGTTTATTTGTGTACCTACTATATATGTGCATGGTATCTGCAAAGGCCAAAAAGAAGGTACAAATCTCTTAAACTTGGAATTATGAATACCTGTAAACCACTACATGGGATTTAGGAATAAAACCCAGATCCTCTAAAAGGTAAGACATTACTCATAACTGTTGAGTATCTCCAAAACACAGCTTTCCTAAATATACACACATTTTGTGAAGTTAATATTTAGAATCCCTCCTTGGTCATATGTATACACTATTTTCAACCTTGAATCCAGTGATTTAGAGTGTAGATGACACATGTTTTTACATGGAAGTTGTATATCACTGACCTACAATAAAATACAAGTTTGTTTACCGATACCCTGAATAGTAACACATTAGTATGTACTGTGATTAGCATCAATCTTAAGTGTGGAACTTAACTGGTAACTGGAGTAGTATGCTTTAACTCAGTTAATTCTCATTCTAAGAATGTCAGCTTTCTGTTGGTATTTGCGCTGCTCTTTCTTCAGCATTATTCCTGACATTTGAGAGTCATCAGCAGCAGTCTCCCAGTGCACCAGGCACTAAGAAAACTCTCCCAAGAACAATCCATCCACACTGCTGCCAGTGGAGTGAAAGTCATGAACGTTTCCCCTCTCTTTGAGACTCTTGATCGCTCACTTTTATTTAAGAATTGCTGGTACTTTGTAGGGAGTATGGGGCCTCAGGTCTGGATGGAATAATATTTTCCACTCTGTAACAGAATCTCTTCCAGAAAAATCATGAAGACCTACACACTATCTGCTCTCTAGCTAGTGAAAATAGGCCCACTTGTCTCGTAGGCTCTCATGATTCAGCCTATTGGACTGGACACTCACGTTTCTGTGTCTTGTCTACACACACAACATACATTTTCTCTCTCCTTTTCTCTTTCTTTCATACCATATTTTACCTTGTGTAAATATACTCACTCACCTACAATCTAGTGAGATTTAATCTTCAATTTCCAACCATCTGAAGAAAATCTGGTACACGCGAACACCTCAAATTCAAACCTATTCAGAAGCTGATAAGAATATTTTCTTTTATAAAATCCATCTATAGGTAAGAGAATAAGGTGGTAACTTGGTTGAAAAATGACATGATTTGGGTCATTGGAACCCCCAAAATGGTTGTGTTAGAGAAATAGATTATTTTAAACAAAACAAATATTTGAGGATACTGACATTGGTGATGTAACAAAATTTAGTCTTTAATGAAATGTTAAAGTTCTCCATATTAATGAACCCAGGTGCCCACTTTTTTTCCCATTCAAACACTGGACCAATAAGCATCAACATAAATAATTGAATAGCTTAAAAATACCAGCTGTTCCCAATATATTTTTCTATTGATCCTGATCAAATTAATGTGCTCTCAAAACTTCCTTGTTGAAATTCACATACAGTATATGACGTAAGACCACAAATTATTTCATATGTGCATGTTTGAGAACACTGTACAACTGACCAGGACCCAAATAACATGAGAACACACTTCAAAACTAGCAATAGTTTAAAAGTTTCACACATCTGTTTAGAGACGGCTTGCCGAATATTTGACACAGTATAAAATGGATCTTTCTAATGCAATCAAGAGAGACACAGTCTAGAAGAACAGGGATATCTTTCCTTGCAGCTTATTTGCCTCTGCAAGTCAGAACTCACTGCATCATGACAGACATATGTAGAGGATAACTGGATAGAACAATTTACATTAGGGAAGTCAGGTTTTTAAGCAAACTATAAAAATGTAGCAAAAGATTATCTAAGAACATTACCCCCAGTCTATGTAAGTAAGAAATTCTCAACTTTTTTTTTAATATTAGATACTAAGAGAGGAGTTAAATCTACTTTCTTTCAATCCACCAGTCTGTTAAATTACTGTTCTGATTATTGAACATTTCTAAAGCCTTTTCTATGTCCTGGTCACTGAATATTGCCTGTACAAAGACATTGTTTGTACCCTCCAGGAGCATAATGAAGCTTACCACCTACTTCTAGAAACAGCTTGGGGATTGAAACACTATTTAAAAGTGCCCTAAGCTTCTCAGAAGAAATGTGCTGTATAATTGCAAATATCATCGACAGTGATGTGCATGTTCCATTAGACACTAGGGCTGGTTATCAAGGGTGCTAGTGGACTCATCTTCCCTGGAGAACTCAAAATACACAGAGCAACTAGACACCATCTATCTGCCTAGAAAGGTTTGGGTGGAACCCAAATAAGATATTCATGAAGGAAAACTATAAGAGAATGAGGCTTGAAGTATTATATGGATGAAGGCTGTAGAGACATTAACCAAATCATCAATCTAGAAAACAGGAAGTAAATCTGCTCTGAATTGGGCATCAGGATGAGGGACTATTAAATGTAAACACTAGGTATCTACTAAATTATTAAGCACTTGCCATTTGTGTTTCTGAAACAACAAGGTACCTTTAAATAACATTATTAATGTGCATGTTGGCACAAAGTGTGTTCATGAATACATATGCATCATAGAGCAAATGAGAAAGAAAATCAGAGGACAGCTTTGTGTAGCCAGTTTTTCCTTCTTACCTCTATATGGATTTTGCGATTACAGAGACTTGCTGAATCATCTCATAGGGTTTACCATGAATATTTTTTTAAGGCAAAATTTGCTGCATTCAAAAAAGACATGAAGCTAAATGCCTAACCAATACCAACAAATAGATTTATCAAATAAAAAAGTCACTAACAAATGCAACTAGAATATTCTTTAAAATATAATTTTGAATTGATATTGATAAAAATAATTAGTTCTTAGAAGTGCTTAGTCAGCTATTTTCCAAATTTAGGGCTATCCAGATGAAATCTGTTTCTACTGTCTATTTCAGCCTGTCCAGATTGAGTAGACTGAGTAAAATGAATATTACTTACCAAAATATGTATTCGTAAAATTGATATTTAAAAATAATGATTGAGAATTCCCAATTGTTTTTGTGGACACAGAAGCAGACAGGGGTAGTGGGAAACAGCATGATTCAAATGCTAGCTATAATCAGAAAATCCTTGATGTGAGCTGATCCAGGGGTCATTTGTTTCCTTTTCATAAAAGATGAGCAACTACATGACCTTCAGGGAAGGATAACAAGCCTACCTGTTGGCAGAATTAATTATTGACTTGAAGGCTGTGAAATCACCTTCAACACAGTTATTTCATAATCTCTAGAAACTCTTCTTTTTCTCTGGCATTATCGCTGTGGAAATTGACAAGGGTGTTTAAAACATTATGCATTATTTGTGTATCACAAGCCCAGTGGACTGAGGCAATTTCCTTGTCAGTTTCAGGCCTTTACTCTCTGACTTTATGAAGAGGCAGGCTGAGCTGGTATGATTGCTGTTGTAGGATTCTCAGACTCCCCTTGGCTGTCTTAATAGAATGTTTAAGGTAGAAAGACTGGGTAAGACATTCATGCGCTCTGGTCTTTTCCATCATAAAGATTTGTTATTCTATAGTTCTCTATATATTTGTGAAATATTAAAGGAAAATAAAATCCTCCACTATGATTCTTTTGTTCCAGAAATTCCTATAGCACTCTGGAAGTTTCATGGTTGAAGTCTGTATCGTAACTCAAAATATAGAAATGCATATAGATCAGAGTTGATTTGTATATAATTAAGAACGTAAGTTTCTTCTACTCATCCTCTCCATTCCAAATAATATAGTTTGTACATTTGGAAAAAAACTTGGAGGGATGACATGAAACCTGCATTTGGAGATCCATTACAAAAGCAGAAAACTGAGCATATCAAAACCACATCTTACCTTAACAATGTAAGCAATATAATTGTTATCTTTCATTGTGATATTGTCCTGTACTTTACTATAGCATGGGGCTTAAGTTTATCTTTTGTCAGCTCATAAGCTCATTGTGATTTGTGAATGCTAACTCACATGAATCTCTCCCTCACTAAAAACGAGCTTTCTCACTGAGAAGGTCTTACCATACCTTTTGTGGTGCCCACTGTAAGTGTCCAGTGCACAGTAGCCCATGTTTGCTTTCAATTAAAAAAGAAAAAAAAAAAAAACGCTTAATTTTCTTTAGTGCCCCAGTTTTCATGATGACATAACTTTATAAGCTTCCCACTGTCATAAAATTTAAACATGTAAGATTGTTCCCAGGAATATCTTACCTCTGTGTTGTAAATGGCATATTAATTCATATTGTTTTGTGGCGAGTTGGGAACATTTTTAAGTCATCCTTAACGCCTTGCTTTACTTTTCACCCAGTCAGTAACTAGAGTATGTCATCCTTGACTGCTTCTGACTTCCTCCACCTAAATCGGCCTTAACCAATGAGCAGCTTCATTTAGTTTGATGCACCTTAACTATTCTCTCTCATTCTCACAGTCTGCCTTTATGTATCTTTAATACTTATTGTATTAACTTCTTTCTAATTATAGTGGTAAAATACGCTGACAAGGAACTTTGAGACAGAATACCCTTATTTGGTTACAGCTTCAGGGGGATATAGTTCATCATGGCAGAGAAGACAGGAAGCTAGGAGAGGGGATGTGGAGGCAGAATCAGGAAGCTGGTTGGTCAGAGCAGAGACAGGAACTGGGGCTGGCCTATAAAACCTCAAGGTCTGCTCCCGCTTGCTCACTTCCTGTCACAAGACTCTACCTCCTAAAGGTTCTACAACTTTTCCAAACAGTGCTACCAACTGAGGACAAAGTGTTCAAATAGGTGAGCCCATGAGAGACATTTTACTTTAAAATCACAACACTTGACTCTCAAATCTATCTGGGAATTTTCTCTCAAATTTTAAATAATTCCCTGCATAGTCTGTAAGGTCATTCCACAGTTGGCTTCTGCTTCATAGTGAAGTCATCCATTGTCAGATATTGCTTACCCAGATTTTTAGCTATTCATTAATTTTGTTTCCTCATCAAAGTCACTCATCTTTGATTTCCTCTTCTGAACATCATCTTGATTCATGCTTACATTTATTTATTCCTTATATACTTTGCAGATACTTCTTTAGATATTTTTAAATGGAAAATATGTGTCAAGATAATCATTGTTTGCTTTGGGTCTCTAGGTAGTGTAAATTTCCTATACGAATAATGTGTCATTATTTTTTGGTTATTTCTAAAGATACCAATGTTATTTATAGTATTTATTTGTTCATTATTTGAGGCCCAGTTTCTGATAGGTTTCTTGAAAGTAGAACAGGTTACTTTTATTTGTCTGTCTTCTCTTTTACATATAATTGCATGTATAGTGTGCTGAATTTATCTCCAGGACAGAGGTTTCTTTGTTTTCTTCAGAATTTCTTTCTCATTTTCTCAGCCTACACTTCTTTCTCAGAAAAAAAATAAAAAGTTCCTCGTTAGAGCAGCTACACTCCACCTGGTAGGAACTATTCTAGTATGAGTTAATGTGACCAGAATTCTATAAATATAGTAGTGTATTTGGCTATTATACATTTAAAGATTTCAATGACTAGAATATCTGGGTCAAAATCCTTAAGTCTTGCATTACTCTGAATTTTTAAAGATGTGCAACAAAGTTCAGAATTTTTTTTAGGATGAGGACACTGCCTGGCCTCACCACTCTGGGAAAACCTACTAACTATGTCATTATCCTCTCAGAAAGACATACGCTGCCTCTGTCAGTGACACAGTTCAGATACTCAGTGGTTTATCTATTTTGTATAGCCTTACAGGCATGTGCAGTTTCATGAGCCAATGTAAAGGTTTCCACATCTTAATTTGCATGGTTTAGTGAGGGTTTCTGGATCAGAAGAATATAAATTATATTCTTAGGTCACTCCAGGCACATGACAACCATACAAAGTCCCACTTGTGGGCTTGCAATGCAAGAAGAAACAAATATTCTTCTATGGCAGCATACATTAATAAATTGTTAATATTTTATCTTTACAATCAATACAAATATTATATGCTATAACCTAACAGAATACAGAATTCAATAAATATATATATAGATAAATTATATATCAAATTATATATATATATATTTCATTAGTTCAAAATTTGTACAGAAATGATTACCTGTTCTCTCTTAGGTTTATTGAAGTGGTAGGGTCTCTGCAGGTGTCAGCCAGGAAAGCAAACTGCAAAGAGGTAAAAATAAAAACTCTGGTCAGGTTGACTTCATCCACCTGAATTAAGACTTCTAAAGACTGTGAGGCCAGTCAGTTCATTGAAACCATTTTTAAAACACACTACAATTTCAAAAATAAATGAATGAATAAACAAACAAATAATAAATAAATAAATAAATAAATAAATAAATAAATAAATAAATAAAGTTTCCTGGTGCAATGCTCCCCAATGCACAGGGAAGCATAATTACATTGAAATTCAACTCAGGGTATATCCCCCTTTTGCCAAGTTGATGTGTTTTAAAAATAGGCTACTTATATTATCTTAAGGAACTAAAGAAGATTATGCCTTATTCTTTATCATACTGATAACATAGAGGTCATTTGGGCTGTAAGTCACCTCTGCTCCTAATTGGGGGGACTCGGGGAAGCTTCTAGATATACAGATAATGTAAGAGTCATTTACACTATTAGATATGTCAGGTCCAGGTCATGGGAGCTTGGGGAGACACTGACTGTAAGTAAGTATTATTTAGATCGCTAGATTATATAAATTTCTATAACCAGTTCTGGTTATAGAAGCTTGATATGGCCTGGTCAGCCCAACAGATAACACAGATCACCAGGCTATAAATCAGTTCCAATTCCTAACTTTCTCGATGGAAGAACAGGTTTTTTGAGTTTCCCATTGGAGAGACAATCGTGCATTCTTAACACTCCTAGTTTCACTAGAGATCTGTGGGCACAAGGACCTTCATGCTGTGCTCCCAACAGCTTAATGTCCTATAAATTCATTTTAAAGTCTCCTGTGTTTCTTTTTCCCCCCCTCAGGATCATATTTAAATACAAATTGTATATTCATGCTAGCTTGGTCTCCCATGACTACCTGGATCAATGTTCACACTGGAGAAATTCAGACTATAAAAGTCTAATTTGCCATGTACTAAAATTAAAGTGTCACCCTCAGGTAGAAACAGGGTATAGATTAGTACTCTGTTTAACATGACATAGTTCATACCAATACATTACCTTTAAAGAACCTAAAAGAATGGATCAACATTTCCTTACACAAAATTTCCTCCCAGGCTATAGTGTTTCTATGAAAATACAGAATTACTTTAGTTGTTAATATCAAATTTTAACTCCTCTTCACATTCTATCTTTACTTTCTACTGTTATGACACTTTGCTCTTTTTATGGTTATATTCCATTTCTATATTTTGTATTATTTTGTTTTATTATTCTTGCATGCTATCAATGACTTCTGATATTTACAACATTTTTGTCTGTAACATTTTTCAAATGAATAGATACATAATAGATAAACAGATAGATATATAGATGATAGATAGATGGATAGATAGATAGATAGATAGATAGATAGATAGGGGGTAGATGGACAGATAAATAAACAGGGTTGTATTTTACTTGAATCTTTGGCTTCCATTTAATTTTTTTATTCTGAGATTCTGTTTTACAGTAATTAATGGCAAAACACTATTTTACATTCCCACAGTGCAATTGGTACAATGTAATTTAAAAAATAATATCAAGCAAACACAGTATCCTAATTCTAGTTTTAGATCCCCTTTCATTTTAAGCCTGAGTCACTGAAAGACAAATATCCTGATGGAGAGATGGAGAAAATTTGTGATAGAAACATTTTCAAGGTCCTTATTTGGAACTATGAATAACTATGAATAACTACACAGAAAATGTGGAGTTAACAATGTTTGATTCCCCAAAGTGATTTCATTAATTATCTTGAAGCCTAGGAGAGACATTAATTAATGATACACAATGAATGGTGAATTATAACTCATTTAACTTTACCACATGGAAACTATCTGAAGCATCTTTTCTTTGTCTTTATTAATACATTGTTTTAAAATAGTTAGAACAACCTTCAGAAAATCAGTAAGCCACTGAACTTTGTCTGAATAACCAGTTTGCTCAATGCATTAGTGAGTTGAAATTTCTAGTAATTTCATAAAAGTTATATGCGTTACTAAAAATTGCTTGAATAACAAATCAAAAATTCAAATCAGATAATCAATCATTTTTAATAACCTTGTATTCATTTCTTTAGTAGGGTGAAAGAAAATATGGCTAAATGGGTTATTCTGTCTGATTAACTTAGTGAATACTACTTTAAACAACAGAAGTAAAAGCAGTGTATGTCATACTTCTGGCTTTGAATTGCTCAGGATGACATGGTGAAAAAAATGGAGATGAGTGGATATGAATGAAAACTCAAGAACGCTAAACTCAAGTGCTCACTTCTCTCTTCTGCAAATGCAAAATAGTCATCATTAGATAACCCATATTGACTATAAGAAGAATTTTGAACTAAAAAATATCTTCTTATTCATTAGTCCGGGTATTCAAAAATGTAAAGTATTATAGAAGCAATAGTGAAAATTACATTAGTGATAAATACATATCTTACTTCATCTAAGCACATATTGTCACGTGAGTTTAAATGCAACTCACCATAGAGGAAATCATGTGTATATACTTTATTTTTTTCCATGGAGTACAAAAAAAAAAAAAAAAAAAAAAAAAAAAAAAAAAAAAAAAACAAAAAAAAACAAACCCCACAACTGGTAGAAGAATAGATGACATACAAAAACTATTCTGATCAAATTTGATGCCACACAAGAATGCTGACCAACTAAAATAAATCAAACTGGTGAATTCTACTCCAATATTTATTAATGTCCTAGGACTTGGATCATGAATATATACATATCTAGACCCATTTAAGGACTCAGCATTATGGTGACTACCAGTTAACCAGAGTAGGACTAGGAAAAACACAAACCTGGCAATAGATTGATTTTCAACTTCTACAACTTTAACTTTGGACCCAACCTGTGATATGTTAGCACAAAATCTCCATGAGACCAGTACAATGGCAGAAACATGTTTATGAAATGAATAATAACATAATATTACTTGAGTTACTAGCCTGCTCATATTAGGAAAGCCATTACAGTGGCTTAAAACATATTCTTGATGCATCATTAGTCACATCCACTAGCTACCCAGAGGATATAATGAGAAACAAATACTCAGTATTAATTAAATGTTAAATATCGTTTAATACAGTAAATATATTTGAGCGTACATTGTCAACATGGATCTCTTCATTAATGATTCAAGTAATTCTTATGGTGAAACATTAAACCAAAAATAACACTCAACAAATTCAAGAGGAATACATATCATGTTAACAGGCGTTTTGGCAAAGAAAATTTGCCTGAAGTAATCCAACGGTGCAGTAAACTAAAATTGGAAAATTTTGTAAAACATAAGATGATAGCAAACATGGTTAATGTTGATAATAATTTGTTGACAGGATCACATGATCTTCCACCAATTTAATTTACTAATTCCTATAAAATTATTTTTAAATGCAAAAGGGTTTAAATGATATAGATGCATATTTGTTTTCTACTCTGTAGAGTTAAATTTGAGAAGGTGCTTTGTCTGAATAAAAGTCATTTTGGAAGCAACTTCAAATACAGTTTTATTATTCAAAGTGCAAAATATAAATTAATTCAATCAGTAGAATGTCAGAAAAATAAATCTTATGGTAGGACTGATAGTTTCCAGTGTTTCAGTGGAAGGAACATATGGACATTGCTAAGTGAATTTTATGGGTTATTAAAAAGATAAGTTTAAAAGAGTGGGCATGAATTTGGGAGAGACGTTTCTTGGGGAAGTCTGGAAATGTTAGAGAGGAAAAGAGGATAATTAAAAAGATCATATTTCATAGTATACGTACATAAAATAATAAATATGTATACATTTTAAAAATGAAATATTATTGGCTTTGAGTTTTAACTTAGTAGTTGAATGTTTATTGAATATATACAAACCAATGCTTTATTCCTAAAATCTAAATCCAAACCAAACAAATAGTACTCTTTACATTCTTATGTTTTCCTTATAGAGTAATAAGCAGTGAAAAACTGCTCAACAAAAATATGAAAAAGATAGGAAATAGTAGAAAAATGGATGCAAGTGAGTACACCAGCAAAGCCAATAGCTTAAATTGGTTGGATTTTCTTTTCTTTAATATTTTGTGTATAGTGTGAGTACACATGTGTTACATTTTTGTAACTTATTTCTTTTTGTTCCACAACCCTTCTCCATAGTTTCTTTATTCTCATTGTTCATGGTACAAGGTTTCATAAGGATATTTATTGTTTATAAACTACAAATACACACACACACATATCTATATACATGTATATTATATATGTTGTTATATGCTATATATAACATACTATATATGTTATATTACATATATATGTATATATATGTATATATATACACACACACAAACTAGTTAACATGCTAAGAATTAGAGATGTGGTGTTCTCAGCTCTAAATGGGAGATTTATAACACATTACCTTCCCACATAGCTCATGGGTAATCATAAAAGAGGGAGCAAAAAGAACTTATGTTCCAGAAGCAATGGATATATACAGTGAAACAGTATATTCAGGACATGAAAGTGTCATTTCACACAAGAACTCATATGAGCTATGAGCCAAAAGCCCACAATGGATGTCTGAGATGTTCATGAAGTTCTATCACTAGCTGGGGAGCTATTGTCAGTTGATCAGCTCTTTTTTTCAGAGATGGGGCCCCAGAGCAGCTATTCTGTACTGGTACTATTATAAAAAGTGAATATTCAGACATGATAAGATTACTACAAAAAAATCCAAAAAGAATGAGGGGCTACGTAGAACCACACTTTTTCAACATTATTTAAAAAGTGACATCCTCAGTTTGCATTTTTAACATGAATTCTGGTTTCAGTCATGGTTCACCTATAAAATTTTATTATTTATGTACAATGAAAGGGACATTGAAAATGGTTGGATCTCAAACAAATAATG
The DNA here is from genome assembly GCF_011762505.2 of Arvicanthis niloticus. NCBI lineage: Eukaryota > Metazoa > Chordata > Mammalia > Rodentia > Muridae > Arvicanthis > Arvicanthis niloticus. The sequence continues at coordinate 57,527,722 of NC_047664.1, read as the reverse complement.
TGCCCTAATATAGCATTATCCTCATTAAGTAAAATTAACCATATATTTGAATTTAAAATAGTCTTTTTAGAGACAATAATATAATGTAAATTCATTTAGTTTCCTGAGGATGGCTATAACGCTTACTTATTGCTGTTTCTGAGATGTGATGGTCTGGATTTCATGGTATTGTTTTTTTTTTTTTTTAAAGGATCACAGAAGAAAACAAGGATAATTAGGATAATCTTTTGAAAGTCTAGGCAGCTTATTTTGTGTTGGCTTAGATGAATTAACAAATTTCTATTCTTTTGAAGATTTAAGTTTGAGAGTGCTTGCGCGCACGCACACACGTGTGTGTGTGTGTGTGTGTGTGTGTGTGTGTGTGTGTGCATGTTCATAAATTCAGTTCCCAAAAAGGAAAGAAGTTGTCAGATGTCCTTTGAGATGGAATTAAAAGCAGCTGTGTGCTATACATCATGAGTGCTAAAAATTAACTGTGGGGTCTCTAGAAAGGCAACAAAGGCTCTTAATCATAGTGACCCTTCCAACATACAACTTCTATTCATAAGATATCCTATAATAGTATGTAGATATTGGCTTAATTAAAATGCTATGTGAAAGAATAATATAAGCAGTGAAATGAGGACATGTACTGCGTCACCTAATTGACTTGATTTCTGTCTTTCTGGCTTGGTCTATAAAGAAAAAATAATTTTTTCAGACATGGTTGTGACATGGGATTATATGTATTTACCTTTTGTATCTTGTTGAGATAATATAATATATAAAAATATATAGAAATATTTTATATATAAAATATATTATATATTAAGTACATATTATACTTAATATATTTATGATACACATATATGCATGTACACACACGTGTGTGTACATGTGTGTGTGTATACCATTAAGTTTTAGTTGCATAATATTTGGACACACCAAGGATTTTCTGAGTTTCAATCTGGCTAGATATTACGACAGTGGGTATGTAGAGTAAAACTAGAAAACCACAGGAATAGAGTAAATGAATGGTTTTTATCAAATTGCTAAACATCTTTTATTTTAATATAATGCATTTTTGTCACTTTTAAATCAATACCCTCACTTAATGCCCAAACTCTGTTCTTCATTGTTTCTTGAAATGTTCATAGTGTCAGCACTTTTTTTTTTTCCTTACAGGTCTCTCTAAACTTGAAAAGTCCTACTCTCCTTGTCATGGTCCCTCATGAATAATACTATTAGCAGTTGTAATAATGATGTCATTTAACTTTGGTTGAGCACATACTATGTGTCAAGGGCTCTTTTAAAAGCTTTATGCTTATCAGCTCATTTAACAGCCAGGACACTGAGGATAATTCCATTAGCATTTTCATTCTGCAAAGGAATCACTGAGGCACAGAGATGTTAAGTAACAACCATCCCATTATAAAGCCCATCCTCAATCCCTTGCTGGGACACCATCCATTCTTTCTCTAACTATTCTCACAGCTTCTGTTGTACTGTGTCTATAAAAACTCAGCCCTTCTCCCAAATGGCAGTTTTTCTAATGAAGCTTCTGCTACAAATTAATCTGATTTAGGTCTTTAAGATTTAGTACTTACTGCACACAATTAGGATAACATGTGGGTTCAAACGTATTTTTAACATTGATCGATTGATTGATTGATTTTCAACATCTTGTTCTACTTGATTCTAGTCTTCAAGTAGTCTAGCTATAGAAATCAATTTTAAAAATTTGTAAGATATTTACTCCATTGTGTTGTTTCAATAAATGTGTTTAGATTTTCTGTACCTTTGTTACAGTGAAATTTTCTCAATTAGGGTTAATTTACTGGTTTTCCTCTATTATTGCTAAATTTTAAGTAGTCTTCACCTAATCATTCATTTGATATTCAATCAGCAAACTTTAGTATATTCACTTACAGTTCACTTGCTCTCAGTAGTGGATGTTGACCAGGAAACATGACCCAATATTGTCCTGCAGAGCTCAAAAGTCTAACAGTGGAAATATATTCACAATGAAAGACATTACTGAAAACGGAAACTGATATACTGCACTCCATTGTCAGAACAGGAGACAATGGCATGGAAAAAAAAACTTTCTAGGAAAAATTTTTTAAATCTTTTCATTATCAGGGCAGTTTTCAGGTTTTTTTAAATGCCTCTTGTTTTTAACCTTCTGGCTTAAAAAAATATAAAATGTTCTTAGGTAAAACACACCTCTGGAAGAAAATTATTATAATTATCTTCTTGATCAATAGCAGAGAAATTATTCAAGTATGTCACTATCAGTCTCAAAGAAGAATAAATTATAAAGTCTACGAACAAGCATAAAATATTCAATACTGCAATGTAAAGAAATATGCAAATTCTATTCAGGGGGAAGTAATTTTTCTGGAACAATACATTCATGTAGCACCAGTTCCTAGTAAGATGTTTGTAACTTTTGTGATGTAAATATTTTTATAACACTGGTAGAAGGCTAGAATTATGTGAATATGAATATGTAATACTTTCTGTTTTTATTAGCACTTGGACATTAAGATTAGCATCAGATGTTCCTGTACAGATTTATTATTCTATTACCCTATTTCCTGAGTTGCCTCACAGGTAGTCACAGAACTCTAAAATGAAATAAGCAAAATGATATGGAATCCAAAACATAGTTTACACTGAAAAGCCAATCACATTTCAAGAAATGTAGAGAACCATCTGCCTTACCCATAAAGAACACAAACATGAAACACAAAGTCTAATTTATTTACAAGTTAAGGAGACAGAAACACACAGAAGATGACCAAGTTTAGAGTGGTAATGAATTCAAAGAGAAACCAATTCAAATATCAAGAAAGCCAAAACACTCTACTAAAGTATTTTATATCCTTACTGATTTTCTTGGAGTATAGAGAATGAAATGCTATATTGAGTGGTTCCTGTATTCCCACGCTTATTTTACCATTACTCATAATGGCTGGGACATGGAATCAACCTAGTTTATCATAAATAAATTATTGGATATATATATATCAGTCATGACAGAGTGGACTTCTAGCAATCATAGCAAGATATTTGATCGAAGCAGATGCAGTGACTGACTAACATTAGGTGGAGCTTGGGAAACCACACTGATACTGGGAGAAAAATTAGAGGACCCACAGGAATCATTGAAGTCATAGGGAGGAGGATTAGGAGCCATAGGGAGGATAGCAGGAGATCACAGCCCACAGGATCAACTAAGCAGGGCTCAGATCATAGGTGCTCACAGGGACTAAAGTGGCACTCTCAGAGGCTACACAGGTCTTTGCTAGATCCTCTGCATGCATGCTATAGTTATGTAGCTCAGGGATTTTGTAGAGTCTCTGACTCTTTGGCCAGCTCTTGGGATCACTTTCTTCCTACTGGGTTGCCTCATCCAGCTTTGGTATGAGGGTTTGTGTCTAATCGTATTACATCTCTTTATGCCATGTTCAGTTGATATAACTGGGAAACCTGTTCTTTTCTGAAGGGAAAAAGAGGTATAGTGAATCTATCTGGGCAAAAGCAGAGGTAGAGAGAAGGAGACTGGAAGGAATTGAGGGAGGGCTGGTAGCAGTCAGGATGTGTTTGTATATGAGAAGAATAAATAAAAAGAAAGAAAAAAAGAACTGCAGGACACCATGTTAAGTGAAACAAGCCATATACAGACAAGAAAAACTACATACTCTTAATCACATATGGAAGCTAAGAACCAAGGTTGCTAATACAGAACAGGGAACATTAATCACTACAGGCTGGAGGTACAATATAAAAGTGTTTGAATTTCATCAGTGCATATAGAATGAACAAAAGGAAGCATCATGTTGACCCCATTAATATTTACAGTGAACACTGGCCCAAATTTTAATATGGAAATTGACTAGTTTTAAGTAATAAATTATATAAGTTAAAGGGCATCATCAATTAACTATAGCCCCTCATGTCTGTATTTGTTGTTCTTAACCTTCCTAATAATGTGACCCCTTAATATAGTTGTTAAGTTGTGATAAACCATAACCATAGCATTAGTTTTGTTGCTACTTCGTAACTGTAATCTTACTACTATTATGAATTATAATGTAAACATCTTTATTTTCCAGTGGTTTTTGGAGGTCACAACCCACTAGCTCAAAACCACTGCTTTAATAAAAGATTCTGCTTACATTTACCAGAAAAATGTGCAAGATTTCAGTAAGGAGCAGACTTTATGTATGCTCTGCAGGTCTGGGCATTCTAATGATGTGTGCAAATTAATGAATACTCAGTATATATCATCTATGCACACGTATATACCCATATGTGAACACACAGAAAGAAAGAAAGAAAGAAAGAAAGAAAGAAAGAAAGAAAGAAACAAAGAAAGAAAGAAGGAAAGAAAGAAACAAAGAAAGAAACAAAGAAAGAAACAAAGAAAGAAACAAAGAAAGAAACAAAGAAAGAAAGAAAAACAAAAGAAAGAAAAAAGGAGAATTGTCATCTCCTATAAGCTTCTTGATAGAAGCCAAAATGACTAATGAAACAAGTGGATTGAAGGCAGGAGCGATTCTCACCAAGTACAATAAAACTACAATATTTTTTGAAACTGTTAGAAGTGACCTTTGCTATTCCAGAGTCTGGTGTTGGCAGGAGGGAAGTCGAAGTAGGGCAAAGCAGATTGGAGGAGTGAGAGAGGTTTTGACTTAAATTTAGATACTGCTCAGATTCCAAAGCTCTGAGAGTGCTTTGCCAAATGGAGTTGTGTGACTGCAGAAGCAACTCAGCACATTTCCAGAAATGTGCTATACCTGTTAAAAGCACAGGTGTTAGAGCCTCAAATGCCTGAGCTGAAATAACTGTTGTGCCGATCAGCTGCAGGATCCTTGGACTTGCTCAAGCTCTTTTTATTTCTTGGTCAGCTCAGGACATACTAGGGTTCTTGATAATAAAATGCACATGTGGTAAAAAGACTCTGAAAGTGTCTGATGCACAGGAAGTGCTAAATAAATGTCTACTGTTAATAGCAAACTTTTTACTGTAATCAACTCCAAGAGTATAACTGGCTTTGTACGAGTTTGCGGGAAGGTTTAAGCTTTCAAATAATTCCTCACTATAATGGAAGTTAGACGAAGTCCAAAAGAAAAATCAAAGTTAAAAACAATGGAGAATAATAGCTGTATTTTGTTGGTTTAGTTTGTGCATTTCTTTAGTATTTTAGTCCAAACTCTTTGGGGAGGAGCATACTTTATGATTAACAATTCCTACTATGCTCATGTACTGGTGTCATTATTATTGTTTCAAGTATGTAAAACAATTCCTTTAGTCATTTATATATTGATGGATATGGCACATCATTTTTCTTTTTCTGTGTTTGAAAGATCGTAAGAGTAATAAAAGGTGGTGTTCTGATATAATATTTTTCCATCTAAATTTATCCTCTATTTGGTCCTTTGGAGAGTTGTACAATGTTACTAATATTCACTATACAATGAACCATTCAGGTCTTTGGATCTGACCTATATCTGTGGACCTAGGATATCTCTACTAGGACCTATGTAACTCCTCAGAAAGAAGTTCTGTCAGAAGCCACCTAAGAAAGTCTATGGCCAGCAAATGAGTTTTCTGGAAATCTACAGATGGGTGTACTCTGAGATGTAGGGTCCTCAGAGACTTCCTCATATGCCTTTCCTGCCACTATTACATAGCCTAATAATTCCTGGGCGCCAGCCCACTCTATTGGGCAGTTCTCCTGCAGGATCAATATGAAGCTGTACTTTCATGTAGGAATGCCTTGTAGAGGAATTGATGATTTCATAATTCTTGATTATGATTTTATAGAACTCTTAAATTGATACAAGTAATCTCAAGCCCCCTATAGAATAAACATTGCAAGTGGAGCTCATGTGTCACAGTCTAATTGAAGTAGAAAATGAGATCAGGCTTGAAACAAATTTACAATCAAGGAATACATTCCTTCTAGGCTAGGAACTAGGGCACTATCTGGTAACTAAAGGTCATAAACTGGGCATGGGTAATTTATTATAGGTGCAAGGACAGAAAATAAATGATGGTCTAGTTTATCTATATAAGAGTTCAAAATAATAAGACACAAGGCAAATGATTTGTCTCTTGACAGAACCATACTAACTTATGGCATCAAAAAGGATTGCTTTAAACTTATAATGAATTTATGGGGCTAGAAAATATGAATGGTCAGTCAAATACTAGTCTTAATAGAAAGACATGTAAACAATTCTGTTGTAAGTCCTTAAGTCTTAACAACCTATGACCTGAACTATTGACTTAAACTTACTATGAACTTATGGAATGCAAAAGTGCTTTAAAGCCCATGTAATCAATTATCATGAGAAGGTATTAAAACTAAGAACAATCATAAAGTGTGATAAACCCCTTTTCAGTTTCATCCAGTGAAAATATTGTCCATGTGCCCGATTTTCAATCTCTCCTTTCTTTTCTTTTTATTTTTCTTTTCTTTTCTCACAGGTTCACAAAGAGTCAAGGAACTCTGAGTCTCTTTCCTGGCTAGAGAGGGGTCCCTGAGTCAAAGAGGAAAGAAACCAAATAACTTAAGTTTCTTTCCCTTGCTGCTATCAACAGTAGTAATTTGCCAGAAGCTATCAGCTTTTGGCCTCTGAATAGCAAGAGAGAGTTAAATTGCCAGAAGCCATCAGCTTTTGGCCCTGAATTGCAAGAGAGAGTTGAATTGCCAGCTCTCATCAGCTTTCCACCTGGTTCACTGACTCCAAAATTCTTCTCTGCCTGCCTTGGTTTACCCTGTGATGTCAATGCTGGACCTTGACAGAGTTAGTAAGCATGCAAGTGATTGCAGTAACCATGAGAAGACTGAAAAAAACAAAAACAAAAACAAAACAAAACAAACAAACAAAAAAAAAAACCAAGTGATTGTCTCTGCCACACACCTCAATATATAGTCCCATAGAAAACTTTCCTTTGTTTACTGTGTATAAAAATCAAGGAGATTTTAACTATGATCTAATTATAGTTTTAAAAATATCAGTTATTTTAAGAAATAGTGATTTTTTTCAGCTTATATTTTAGATGACAAAAACACCCAAGTAAAAGCATACAGATATCCCAAAATGTAAAGAATTGTCAAGAAAGACAGGAGATAAGTATTTACCCAATTCTGTAAAACACCAAAAAATTGCCTACAGCCTATGTGTCTGTAAATAGTTTTAATATATACCCCACTGTGCTGAGTTGAATTTTAAAGTGGGAAATGTACTTTAGGAACTGGAGAAATTATGAGGCTGGGGGACTAGGTCTATAGTCATTTCCAAATCCAATTGGCTGAGTTTAAAGTATTTCATTGAATCCATACCTAACCACGAAAAGTGACACTTTATTATTAACTCCTGTTAACCAGAAAGCATGCCTTTGGTGCTCTAGTTCACCTGTATTTGCACCTTGAGGATCTGGCTTAGCCCCCAAGGAAAGAAAAGCAGTGAGTCCTCCAAATCCTGTCACTTTTTCAGTGTCTTTGTCCCTTGGATGTTACATCATAGTAAATATACATAACCACAATTCCAGTGCCTCAGTTGAGAAACGCACCTAGTTTATACATTCAAATTTAGGGGAAAGTTATTTAGATCTCTCACTACAATGATGTATTTGCCTCTTATTCCTAACCCTAAATGCGGTATAATTTTACAGTTTGTTTATTTTTAACTGCTGGAATATCTGGCATGAATCAAAACATAGTCACATCTTTTGTCTGTTTTTATTTGAATATATATGACAGGAAGTGCTTACTTTATAACACTTGTTCTGCAGAATCTATTTCCTTTCCATGTTCAAATGTCATGAATATTTATGAGCCCATGGATGGAAGCAGTAAAATAAAATGAATTGGCTTGAGCCAAACACTATTCTGCTATCTTTTCCAGTTCATTCAACTGACTGCCACTTGACCAAGACCTCACTCAAATGAACTTAAACATTAAACTACTCACTGAAAAATTGATTTCCCAAATGTTTTCCAATTACAAGATCATGTGGTGTTTTGTACAAGCATTCTGCAAAGCAATCAGTATTGGTAAAATTAAAATTCAATTCAACATTTTAAAATCCAATGTTGTTTTTTGTCTGCTTGTCCTCAAGCTTTCAAGTTCTTTCTTTCAATGCACTTTTATAAAAGACAGTGAATTTGTTCTGAAATGTTTATGCCTCTTTTTTAATCAAAACCATCCTCTTGTTCATGTGACTTCTAGAGACTTCCCATGGTAGCAATTTCATGACTCCATTTGGCTTTCTTTGGTCAGCAAAATGTGGGGCAGGTGTGGGGCAAATACATCATCTGTACAGGTCTAATTCACAGTTTTGTAATTCTGCCAACTCTTGCCCCAACCCGTTGCTAAGAAAATAGCTTGGTTTAAATGCAGGCAGTCTGTCAATGAGTTCCTGAATAGTGGATACATACAACTGAGACACATGAAATTCATAGCTAATGACATCTACTATGAGTGAGAAATAAATAAATGTATGTATAAGCCATTTATATTTTCAGGCTATGAAACCAATCTAATAAAATTGTCACTTGAGATGAGACTCTTTTGTGAGATCAGCCTGAAATATGTGGCACTTGCTTCTGGGATCAGAGAAGGAAAAGGTCCAAACTGTCAGTGAATCTTTGAAAAACAGCCACATTATGTGTAAAAGATGCAAAATAGTTTGAAAAGTACTTCCTGGTGGTGATTTGTAAGGTGGGTAATGTGTGCAATGAGTTTTGGCTTTTAAAAAAAAAAAAAAAAAAAAAAAAAGACACCTCATGGGGTTTAGTGACTGACAGGCTCCCCACCCCTTCTCAGGTTGGACATACTGTAAAGGGGATTTCTTGCTGACCATTTGCCCTTTCTTGTCCTTTAAAGCACTATTTCAAAAATCCTGTAATTATAAGTTTGTTCTCTACTTCTTTAAATTGTAAATCCCTCATAGTCCAGGGATGTCTTTCACAATGAGAGAAAACGCACTGTTGAAATGCTATCATCAGTAAAGACCTGGCTCCTATTACTCAGTCCCTAGGGGAAAGTTGGTGCCTAACTTTTTGATGAAGCATGCTTTAGCAAACATAGATGGTCTAATCCTATTGACTCATCTCTCCCCTGTGTCTTCCAGTAATTTTCCATTCTGACACTCCAGCATTTAAAATCTCTAATTTCTTCTTCATTTTCTCCACAGAGAGGTTAGTTTCAATCTTTCCCCCATCACAGTAGCCTTGACCCATAAAAAGGTGTTTTCTATGCTTGTTTTACTCCATCTTGTGATTTGTGTTTTGTTTTCTCTGAAACCATCAATATTTCAGAAGCTACTATGGGAAATAAATTAGCTAAGAAAACAATTGGCTACCTTACAAGAAAAAAAAATGAAATTAGAAGAGCCCCTAGGCATTTTGAGGTTTACAGGAAGAGAGAACAGATAGGTAAAGACCAAATCCAGGGTGTAGCTACCACTAATTTTGTTTAAAAGTTGAGCATCTTTAATTTATCTTCAAGAAATAGTCTGTTAGTGTGATGTTCTCATTAAATCGAGTGACTCACATACTACTTTAAAGACTTGAGTGTTATTAAATAGAATTTTCCAGAAGCAGAGCTGGAGAGAGGAAAAAAACCTCAAAGTTGAGTGAGTAGAGAAGTTAGAGGTGATTATGAGAAGTGTTGGAAGTGGATACAGCCAAAATACACTGGATGGATTTATTAATTCAGAGGGAATTAATATTATTTTTTAAAGTGTCCAGGGTTGAACTACTAGTGTAATTAGTCTTACTGGGGTCTAGTGAATATTTTTGTGGCAAAGTTCTTGAGTGATTTGTACAGACAGAAAATGCTACCTGCTTAGATGTAAAGTAACTTGAGAGCTACCCAATTTTTAAGGTAGAATAAAGGTAGACCATAAATCATATCACCAAAGGACCATTAGTTGGTACAGGAAAACAGTGAGAAAGAAAGAAGTTTAAGAAGGTAGAGCCAGGAACATGGAACCAGGGACAAAGACATTCTCACAATATACATCTATGGCAAAGTGGATAAAACTCATCACTCCCAGGACTAGATATAATATCTGTATGACAATATTCTATACTATCTATGGACAATATTCACAACTTTTTTGTTTCAATCGTTTTTCTACTTCTGGAATGGAATGTGTCACTAGTACAAATTTATGTTTTTTGATTGTGTATCTTAGGTATTTGCAATACAGAATCTCATTTCTCTCAATTAAAGTTTTTGTTTCTTGACCAAAATATATTCTAGATAAAAATATGGAAACCGTTTTGGGTTTTTTATCCATGATGAGATTGAGTGAGATGTTTCTTCTCTGTCCCATGAAAACGATGTTTGTGTTCATTTATGTGAAGATGGAAATTTGACTGAATGTTTATTAATGAGAATATAGTCTATGGTATTTGACATGATCATTTCCAAATATTTTTTGGTCAAAGGCTAAGCTCCTGCATTTTTGAGAGACAAGTTGCTCATTGCAATATGTCAATCAATGAGACAAACAATAGAGATTGGGAAGGTTGGGGACAGAGAAGAGACTTAATCATCCTGGCTTCCTTGGAAAGAAAGTTTAAGGAGTTTAATGACTTCAAGTCAGTCCTCGAGGAATTAACAGGGGCATTGGAATTTACTGAAAAAATGGCAACAAAGGATGAACCTGGACTGCATACCATGGCAAAACAGGTATGTCTGGTCAAAGCTATGATGTAATCATTGCCTCCGTTCTGACTCTGCAGGGGTGCCTGGTGTCACTGTCATCCCTTTTTATCCCTTGAGAACAACTTGATTGCCACAAGTTGGAGTGGGTAGCATAAAAGGATAACAGCAAATAGAGGAGCAAGACAGAAGAGAATGTTCTTGCAGTGAGATGTCGGTGATGTGTTGTTAATTGACCACAAGGAGCAAATCCTATGCTCCAAGTCAGTTCTAGAAGGACACTCAGGTTTGGCTATATTAAGTGAACATCCCTAAAATACACAATATTAAAAGAAATAGTATTCATGTCAGTGTAACATTAAAGTCTACTTTAAAAGTTTATTTTACTTTTAAGTGTGTGTGTGTGTGTGTGTGTGTGTGTGTGTGTGTGTCTAATGCCCCTGTGGGACAATGGAACGAGCCAGAAAACTTGGTAAGGTTGATTTTAGGTTCAGAAACCTCAGCGCCTCATATATGAGGATGGTAGGTGTTTCACCTACCCATGACCAGATTTCTAGCCTGAAACAAGCGATCACAGCTTTCCACCTAAAGAATACTACTAGTCACATAGCACAAAACAGAGAGTTCTCTGTGCTAATGGGGTATTTACATGGGCACTGAGGGATTAGCCAATAAGCTACCCTTCCGGGACATTCCTTCCTTCCTACAAACGGTATTTAATATCTGGTACACCAAGAGGAAATGATATGCATTCACTTTCCACTAAGAACTGCCATAGGTGTGTGTGTGTGTGTGTGTGTGTGTGTAGGAAGCCTTCCTCATACAGAGCTGCCACCTAAGTCTACTGAAGAAGACTCCAACCAACCAGCTCCCAGACAATCACTAAGATAAGCTAGAGATCCCTCTCTTCAGGGTTCTGGCATTATTGCAGACCCAAGGGCCCCCTCCATTCCTTAATCCTCCTCACAATTTCCAGCAGTGTCTGGATGTCCAAGAGTCAGGGAACCTGAGCTTTGGCCTCAGCCTGTGCTGTTTCTCACTTGGGCTGAGGCCCCCATGCTAGGCTGCCTTCTCTCTCACACACTCCCACCCGAGTGGTGCATTGATGCTTCCAGCAAGCCCATCACCGAATGGCAGGTGTAGGGTAAAATGTAGTATAGCACCCTGCATTTTGTCTGCCTGAGTGGAGTTCACACATCTAGGTGGCAAAATGGAATGCAAAACCACATGCCCCTGGCAGCCAAAAGAGCTAGAAATAGAGGGCATTTCTAACCTGCCTTACCTGAGTGCTACAAGTTGGATTCTGATCCTCTACAAGAACAACAACCACTCCTAACCTGTGCTTTTTAAAGATCCCAAATTATTTTGGCAGCAGAAAAATGAGATCATAAAAATAGTTAATAATTTCATTGTATTCTGATATGTATATGTAGCGAAAAAGATAATCTATAAACTTTACAAATAGGTAACGCGTCCTCTTTATATTTTTTGTCATGATCTTGAAAAATCTAACATGAAGGGTTGGAGAGATGGATTCATGGTTAAAAGAACTTGCTGATCGTGCAGAGGATGCAGGTTATGTTCTCAGCACCTACAAAGTATATTCTAACCATCTCTAAATCCAGTTTCAGGGAAATCTAGAACACTTCTTCTGGCCTCTGAAAGTACCAGGTGTGTATGCAGTGAACTTACAAAACACTTGCAAATAAAACAATTATGATAGAAATTAAAAAGTAACTTTAAAAAATATCTTTAAATATGAGAAAAATTTAAATTCCTTAAATAAGTTTGATTTATTTAACTTTATAACAAAGCTACTTTATGTTATTCAATATTACTAGTAAAGTCTTAAAATGCATGATATAAATTAATATGCACTAAGTATTAATTTTACCACAATGTAAAATATAAAATGAGGTAGGTCATGTAAAAGACATACATATCTATAGGTAAATAGATAGGATGAAAGATCTTGAAAGGGATGGAGTTTTCACAGTATGGTAATATTTCAGTTATTATATCTAACAGAAAACAGGATAAAATGTGGAAGAGAAAGGAAAAATGCTGAGTGTATAATAGTTACTGGCTTGAAAATATCTGCCATCAGACTTTTGAGTATGAATGAAAAATAATGTGGAAACATGTTGTATGGACAATTAAATTCTGGGCTTAAATTCAGCTACAGAATAGAAATAATGGGATTCTGGGGTTTCTTAAACACATTAGTAACCTTAATTGCATATGGAGAATTGATTGGATCAGAAGAAACTCAAATAGCTCATTAGTTACCATGACAGTTAATCATGGCCACCAACTTGATTAGACAGAAAGATGCTTAGGAGTTGGGGGAAAACACCTCAGGCTTTTCTAGAGAGAGATGAATAGATCATGTCGACTATACCCTAGTTAATGATTTAATCTAATGCTAAAATTTTGGATAGACTATTATAAGGTGGTAGAATTGTAGAAGCTGGGAGCTTTATAGAGAAAATGTGTCACATTTATTGTGGCTTTGAAAGATTATATATATATATATATATATATATATATATATATATCTTTGAAAGATCTACATATATATTTCAAAGCCACAATAAATATATATTTGCTCAGCTTCCTGGCTACCATAATATGATCAGCCGCTGGCATGCACTGCCCTTTCTATGATATTCTTCCTGCCTTTAGTTTCAAAGTGATGGAGCCAGCTTATGGGGAACCAACATCTCTGAAGTGTTTACCCAAATAAATCTTTCCTTCTTTATAAATCTTTCTAGCAAATGTTTGTCTCCACCATGAAGAACTAAATATCAGAATCTGCTAAACTATCATTTAAAAAATATACAGTACAGTAACCATGAGAGTAAAGTAACAAACCTATGTTTGATCTCAGCTACAGAGCTTACTTAAATGGGAATTTGAACAACTTATTTAACCATATTGTGGCTCAGTTTTATCAGTAAAATAGATAAGTGTGGTTTGATATAATCAATTTCATTAATCAAAATTTATTTCCACTCTGTATTAAGTTTTGCACCATGCAAACATCTCCTTAATGTATGTGTCTTTGGGAACTATATCAATATGAAATTAAAATGTAAAGTTTAAAATTATTTTTTTAAAGTTACTGATATAGCCTTTAAGGTTAATGTATTTATTTTGGAAATTTGCTTCAATTAAACAATTGATAAATTATGACAGTGTAGAAGAACCACATTTACAGAAATTCAGTTTGTCAACTTTTCTGCATATTGAACAGACCTGCATCACTATTTTGACTTCATTTAGAATTGAAAATAACAAGCAAACAGACTAACCACATGAAGATTTTTTATTCATTTCCTTGCCAATTTCAACACGTAAAAATGAATAAACTTGATCAGAATGATGTAATTACAACAGGGTGAGAATTGTATATGTCTACCTATCCTCATTTCTTCCTTTGGTCTTTAGATCAGTTTGATGTTACTCTTCTTATCATGCATCAACTGTTCTCCTTTGGTGAAAACTTGTTCATGAACAAATTAAATGTACCCTTCTCTCATGCTTTGCAAAGCTTTAAGAGTCTGTAAATAGAGAATCCCATTCTGGTGTGCCAAAGAATTACCAACCCAAGAGAAACTTGAGTTCTAGTGAATCCCTACTCATTGAAGGTAGAAGAGCTCTGATGTCCCAGGGGAAAATAATAAACTTTAGCAATGGCCTTGTTGTCATTCAATTTATAGTTTTCAACCTAATGAGGGCCCTCCTGTTAAAGTCCTCATGACAAATTACTTTCACAGATAACTAGGATCTACAACATATATATGTGTGTGTGTGTGTGTGTGTGTGTGTGTGTGTGTAATAGAGTATTTGAAAATACACTACCATATCTAACTTAGCACATGAAAAAAAAACCTTCAACATACTTGTTTCTATCTTGTTTTAATTTTAAAAAGAAGGTAGTACATTGAAATAACATAAGTCCATTTAATTTTTATCTCATGTTCAGTATAAATGCAAAGATACTGCATTAAAACAGACTGCTCAATAGTGCAGCTTCCATTACAATTGTACAAACTTAGCTCAGTCCTATCAAATGTAAAATAAAAGAGTTAAGAACTTTGAAATTTTGGCTTACAGTAATTTTAAAATATCCTCACATAATTAAAAAAGTACAAAAAATTTGCACATATTAAGTATGTCTTTGACATAAAGCTTATGACCTTGAAAGGCACATTATTCTGGCTAATGAGCAATTCTAAGGACTATCTTCTATATTAAGCAGAACAAGATTGCCCTCTCCATGCAGTTCATTGGTCCTAGATCTGTTCTCTAGAGTCACACAGGAAATATTAAGCCCACTCTTTTACAGAGTAGACCTTTAAGCACTTCTAATTGCAATTCTCCAGAAGGAATGTCAGGCCACAGTTAAAGCACATATGGAGGTTTTCATTAATGAGAAAGAATCAGAAAGCGTCAATTTGATGAGCGATCTTTGCCCAATTTAGTTCTTCAGGGGAGATTTAAACTCTGAGCCACCATGATTTAATTAAAATATTCTGAAATACTACCTAAGCCCCCATTTAAGTCCTCAAAACACTTTGAAATCAATTCAGCCCTTTAGAGGTATTCTTAATGTTCACCTCTTAGAATCTATCCTACAGTTGCTATTACTTCCTTTATCTCCCGCAGTGCTCAATGTAAGTTGATGGGAGCAATACATATACTGTCCCATAAAATGATCATCATGCTCATGTTTAGACTGCTGACCCACCAATTCTTTCCCATCAAACATACACAGCTCAGTGTTGTTTCTCTAACGCATTTACATTTAATGGGTTTACTTTGCAATTTGGCCTGGGAACTAGGATGCTGGGAAGCTCCAGGGACCTTTGAATTTCATCAGAGGCAAATATATTAATAAAGTAAATATAAGTATTTGTGTTCCTGTCATCTTGAGAAATAACAGCAGATTTTGAGTTTTAGTGTTTCAGATTAGACAAGAAAGCAAATACTGTAATGAAGAGTGAATGGGTGTCATAAATACAATGAAGTTCTGAAACTAAGATTGCTCAAATATAACTTAAAAATTTTGACTAAAAGTTAAAATTCACAGTGCTCATCACAGCACTGTGCTCTCCCTCAGTCCTCCCACAGATCTTTGCACAAGTGTGTTGCATCTTTATGAACACTGTGACTCCATGTAATGACAACCACCTTTATGAAGGCCTAGGATCCGTTTACACTCTGCTATTCTGTTATTATGCTGACATGGATAATAGACCATTTCTCAGCTATGTTTCAACTGGTGTAACTCAACATTTTTTTAAAAGAATTTATATTTATTTGGTGTTAATGCCTGCGAATAAAAGGTTTTGTTGCTGGTTATTTATGATTGATTTCCAAAGGACTTTCCTAGTTTTACAGCCTCATCTGTCTTCTTCCAGAAGATCTTTAACTGATGATTTTTCTTGCATGATAGCTTTTACAGCATCTTCCAATACTATGGACTTAAGGCCAAGGAGAAAGGCTTTTAGATCAGGACTAGCAACAGGGTCCTACCCTAAGGTTCTGTGTTGCAACCAGTGGCAATGGCAGCCATCCATTCAATCCATTCCATCCATTCTATGGGGTTTTCAAGCATCTTTTATGTTCTTTATCTCTCCTTATGCCTTCCCACTTGTACCCTTCATCTTCCCTTCTTGTTCTCCTGCCCCAATGCCTGTGTCTAACTACCTGTCTGGAACTCCTTCTCTACCCCTCATTCCAAGGTTGCTTTCTACTTTTCTAACTCTGTAGTTACTATAGGTCACCTCCTCAAACCTGAAACTCCAGAGCTAGAATAGGAAAAACATTTGTCATTTGTTTTTATGGGTCTGGGTTTCTTTATTCAGTGTTTCAGTTTTGTTTTTGTATAAACTTTTTCACACACTGAAGTTATCCAAGAAGAAGAATCTCAAATCAGAAAATACCTCCTTCTGATTGTCTGTAGGCAAGTCTGTAGGGAGGTTTATTGATTGACAGATGAGGGCCCAGCTCACTGCAGGTGGTGCATCCCTGGGCAGGGCATCCTGAGTTGTATAAGAAAGCACACTGAGCAAGACAGGTCTTCTCCTTCCTCCATGTCTTCTGCTACAGTGCCTGC
Source organism: Arvicanthis niloticus (assembly GCF_011762505.2). Taxonomy (NCBI): domain Eukaryota; kingdom Metazoa; phylum Chordata; class Mammalia; order Rodentia; family Muridae; genus Arvicanthis; species Arvicanthis niloticus. The sequence goes on along the minus strand of NC_047664.1, from coordinate 57,510,925 downwards.
TTCCTAGTTCCTGACTTGAGTTACTGCCCTGACTTCTCTTGATGATGGGCTGTAATTTGTGAGATGAAATAAGCCCTTTTCTCCTGACATTGATTTTGGTTGGTTCTTATCATGGCAGTAGAAGCATTGATTAATATACTCAGTAGTATTTTGCTGTTCCACCTTGTAACCTGTAAATTTTATGGTTTATTTTTCAATTTTAATATAATTATATTGTGTACATGAACCACATTCCTTCATAATTGATGGACATATAGACTGCTTCCACTTCCTAGATATTGTGTACATTTTAATGTAGAATACATTGGGTGTATGTTAAAGGACAGGACTGTGACAACAACTATAAAGTCTGTGAGATGAATGGCTGGCCCATAAAGACATCAGCACGCTCCAAGTTCAGTGAGAGAGCCTGTTACAACAAGTCATATAAAGACTTACAGAGGAAGATATAGCGGTCAGGCCTGAAGCCATATACAAACAACAAAAATGGACTCACGAGGTTTTGCATGTACACACACAGAAACACATGTGTTCATGCACATACAAGTGTGTAACAGTATTATGTAACAATAAATGTATGTAACAACAGTAATCAAAGAAAAGGTTGTCAACTTGATGGAGGGAAGAAGATGGGTTAAGCAGAGGGTAACTGATGGGCCCTAAAGGAAGGAAGAAGAGGGAGGAAAGCAATGTAATTCTGTTTAAATGAATATTAATGAAATTATCAAATATTTATCTAAGATTTTAAATTCAAATTTTGATTACAAATAATTCCATATCTTATTTGGCAGGTAGTGCTGAATACTGAGGAGCTGTGTAAAGATAACACACATCAATACTCCTATGCACCTGGAAAATTAAAACTGGAAAGTAAAACCCTTATTTATTGTCTCATTCCAAAATCAAGAGCAATGTTACAATACATTTTTAGGAAACTTACTGTTTCATGTTGCTCATTGTTGGAACCGTTCTGTGTGCCGTGAATCTCGGTTTCAAGGGCAACCAGAAGCTTTATGTTTTTTGTCTTTGAAGACAAAATGCATCAACAAGGGAGTTAACAAAAGTAGAGAGATCATTCAAAAGCAATAGGCAGCTTAACGAATCAACCAGCATGTTACTCTGTACCTGAGAGTTGGAAATTTGAGTGTACCGTTATTAATCTCTTTGATTTCAGTGGATTCAATTCATATTAAATATTTAAAACACAGCAAGTAATTTATATTCAAATAAAAATTAAAATATCTTTATTATTTATCTGATTCTGGAAAATTATTTGGTGTTTGCAGATTGTCAATTTTCTCCATGTTGGATTACGTAATGAAGAAATATTACACCAACTTGCTGAATATAATTTCCCCATAAAGAACCAATTAAGCCTTTAAATCTTCTGCTTTCTTTCAAATACTCAAAAGCCTTTTCTAATTGTGTTTATTTCACGACTAGAAAAATAACCTATATAATTACGGGAAACTCTGAGACTCTTCTAATGTCATTTTTTTATAATGCACGAATGATAGCTACATAGATCTTTGCAGAGCAAGCCCAGAGGGTTTGCACAAAGACTGGAGTCACTAACCTACTGCATGGTGACTTCCTTGGCATGTTAGACTTAGCTCGGGAGTTCATTTCTGTACCATCTCATGCTTTGAAAATGTTTTGATCTAAATGTAAGGTGGAGAAGCTTTAATGGTCCTGAAACAAACATGGATCTAGATGCAATTTGCACAATACTGAACACACGTGAAATATCAGTTATGTAGTTTAGCAATGAAAAGAAGCATCTCTAAATAATTTAAAGGTATGAAATTTTGAAAGCAGCTCAAAACACAGCTATAACTAAACAAGAAAACTATAACTAAAACTAAATAATAGACAATTATGAAAAAAAATGGACACAGCTCTATCCTCTCAAACACCTCTGACACTGTAAAAACTACTCAGTGAGAAGATCACATCCAGGTCAGCTCCAGCTTGATTCTTCTGTGACATATAACTGAATTTTGTGGCTATATCCATCAGTGGGGCCTTATCATCCATCTGGTAGGCACACAAGACCAATGGCAACTCACAGGTTTCTGTACAAAACCTATCAAAGCAATTTTTCATCTAATGACCTATGGTTTTCTGCAGAAGGATTATCCCCTGAACCATAGTACCTCTATTCAAATGCTGTTTTCCTTTTTGTACTTCTGTTTTTAATTACCTATTAAGTACAGGATTGCTATATAATATAATTATACATCTTTAGTTTGTCTATCTCCTTCTCTCCTGCATCTTCAACTTTTCTGCAGTCAGTTTATACTATCTACTTTCTTACACAGTTGCTGTACCAACTACCTTACACAAAGTCATTGGTTTAATTTCTTTCATTAATGCTTTCCTTTTTTTCAGTCTATAAGCTTTGATATTTGTTGACTAAATTTATCCCTCTTCATAAATGTGTAGCTGTCGTTATTGGTTTTCATATATGTTATTTGTGGACATAAACACAACTCATTTTTCCACCATTTTCATATAAATTAAACTTGACAAGTTTCACACAGGTACATAACAAATACTGACCACTCACATCTTCTACCTTCTTTCATTTCTCCATTATGCCTGTCTAACCAACCTGCTACCTAAAAAGCACTTTGTCAGGTTGGTGTTTTTCTGTTCTTTGCCTTTTGTTTATGTCTGTGTGAGCTATCTCTTGGAGACTAGTTGATTTCAAAGTGGATACATAACTGGAGACAATGCTTCTCTCTGTCCCATAATTCATCAATACACAATTGTTCACCAGTAGTGACTAGCAACCTATGAGCTATTTCCCCCTCTGTAACTGGTGACAAGGCCAGCCTTGTACAGGCCCAGTGCACATAAAAGCAGTTTTGAGTTTATGATTATAATAATAGTTGTATTAATTCTGGAGGTATTTTGAGCTCTTCACTCTATCTTTTAGCTCCTAGACACTTCCTGATTTCTTCTGCTATGTATCCTGTGCTACAAATGCTTTGTTCAGGAACGAGCCCTTGACTATCAGGTATTCTGTTCTATCAGCAGCCATGAGTCTCTGAATTCACTGATATTCACTCTAAAGAGAGGCTTTTATGTTTGAGCCCAACAGTAGCTTTTGTCTTTAATATGGACAAAGCATACAGACTCTATACCTTTTAGCATAGCTATTTAGAGACAGTTTGATGATGTGTTGATTTAGTTAGACAACTATAGTAAGCTTTTCCCTACCAACCCCCAGATATGAACTGTTAATTAGGTTTTAGTACCAGGCATAGGTTGCTACTTGGGGATCAGGCTTCAAATCTACTCAGAAGGTGGTTGGTTACTCCCACAACTCCTGTCTCACTATAGCACAGATGATCCAAGTTGTGATATGGGTTGTTTAATTTTCTCACAACCCATATAGCAATATTTTTAAGTATGTTGAGATTTATTTTTAAACTTACATCATTTTATACATGCGTTTTAAACTAAAATATAATTACATCGTTCCCTTTTCCTTTCCTTTTTTCAGACACGCCCTCATTTTATCCCTCTAACTCATCCGTTGACTCCAGCTCCATTCTCAAATCTATAACCTGTTTTTCTTTCATTATTCTTGTTATTTCTATGTAATGCACAGATATGTAGATACAACTTACTAAGTCTGCTTCTGATGCTTGTGTATCCCGTACCTTTGTATTCAATAACCAATCAGGTGACTCATGCCTAGGAGTGACTAATTTTTCCACTCTTCACAATCAACAGTCACATGTAGTTGTTTGCTTAGAGGTGGGAACCACTAAGCACTTTCCTCTTTCCATGCTAACATGCTTATTAATATTTTCATTGTTTAGGTTTCTGTATGTATCACTTTCTATGTGAGGCAGTCTTATAGAAGACATCCTAGTATTCTGAGTCATGCAGTCTTTCTGTCCTCCCTCCAGTGTTCTCTGATCCATAGATGAAGGAACTGTGCTCTGGATATATCCACTGGAATGACAACATGTTTTGATTATTGCATGGTTAAGGTTATAATTGTGGGAAACATAAACTAACACTGACCAATGTAAAACAAAAAAGACAAAGTGTATTGAAAATTACCTATGACAACTAAATCAGCAAAAGTGTTGAGTAACTGACAGAAACTAATGGAAGCCTGAAATGTGATCTGTCTGTAGCCACACAGTCAAAGCCGGGCAATTTGTCATCACTCTGGATTTGGTTGGGAAAGGTGAGCAGGAAGGAACTTGGTTAGACTATCTTCTGAAGAAGAAATAATCAGTGACACAGGTGCTAACAATGTCTTCTTGATCACATAGATTAAGTAGCTTATATAATCAAATTAAGGCAGATAATTATATGGTAAGTAGCTTAGTGAATGGAAACAGAGTAAAGTAGTATAATACCATTATTTTATTCCAGACACTCTCTTTCAATTATGGAAGCACAATTCACTTTATAGTTCAAATCTCTGAAGACTAAGCAAATAAAAGGAATTCCTTCTTTTGCACAGTATTCTTTTCCCAACTTGAAGCTGCCATCTCAAGTGAAGGGTTCTTATGGGGCCTTATTTAAGAACAAGATGAAGAGGATACTTAACAGCATGTCACATTCGAGTCTGATGGATATTTCTGTAATTGCTTCCCTGGCCCCAATATTTTCAAATAGTATTTGATGGAATTTTTAAGAGGGCTAGATGAAGGAGATGAAGGTCTCTGTTGCAAATGAGCTTGTTCTGGGAAGGTAAGTGACTCATCTAAGACCACAGAACTGATGAGCAGAACAGATTAGTACTCATTTTTCATGTCAAATCTAGCACATTTTCAAAGCATTTCTTTTGAAATAACTTCCAACTCACGTTGAAAACACTTTTTTTTTTAAATTAACTAAAGCATAATGTTGCTATTTAACTGTGTGGCACATTTTTTTTTTAAATTCCAAGCATCAATGAATAATTTGCTGATGAACATTCATCATTTTAACAGAATGATATACATTACACAGTTTAAACACTTTATATAAATCTATACAATTATTCAAAACATAGAATATTTTCACATTCCCAACAGATCCATTTCATCTCCTAATAGCCAACCTTCCAAAATTTCTTTGGTTTTGATTACCAGTTATCTGATTCATTTTCTTATGAATTTGTCTTTTTCAGAATAATATATAATTGAAATAAAACAGACTCTGAATTCAGATTCTATAATATTAAGTTTTTCTGTATTTATAAAAATATTATACCAATATTGAACAACATATATGAAAATATAAATATTCATACTTGACTAAACATGGTTATTCATAGATTAAAATCAAACTATCAATCAACATTAATTAACCACATTAGAAAAATAGTCACTCTATGGAATTTTTGATAGTTATGATAATAATGAATAATGGTCAAAAAATCTTACGTGCCTAAAAATACCACCATACATAATGAGGCTGCAAAAGGACATTTTAAATCTGAATAAGATTTTTACAAAACAACAGTAACAACAGCCAAACCAAATTCTGAATTTTACAAAGTATTTCAAACCTTTCCACATTTTATTAGAGTATCTTGTATGGAATACAAGTCAGTGGGGTAAAATAAATTAAAGTTTCTTGAAAACTGAAATAAGACTTTCATTAATTATAAATAACAGGATTAGCTATGTAGAGCATAGGTCCCCCAACAAAACCTAACTGCTAATCGGTGCATTTCATGAGTGCTGTGTGAGCAGTATAAAATACCTGTGCCTGCGCAGCAGCAACTGTGACTAATTATTTTCTTATGATAATGTTTATACTAACACCAAAACTTGGTAAACCCTAGTACACATTTGAAACCAAAAGATAGAAATACAGAAATGAGACATGGAATTAGTTCTAAACATCTCAAGTAATACAATATTGTAATGAAATCTAGACTAAGAATTTTAAGGACCTCAGTATTCAAAGCAAACACTCTCGAGTGGACACTGTAAACTCTGGTTTGGCTTATATTTTAGAATAGTTACAGGTGATGAAAGCAGCTCGTCCTTACATGTTACATGAATGAACTCATTTTGAAATGTTTTTTTAAATGTTTAAAGAATTATTACTTTTATCTAGACCCATATGACCATTTCTGAAAGTGTATAAGATGACCCACACTTTTCACATTAACAAGAGATTTTTAAAAATTTATAACTCAGTGTTTAAACCACGAACCTGTTTATATTCCAAAATTACAGATGACTACATATAAAAAAGTCACGATTAATAAGGTCTCTACTGACATATTCATGTGATCTTCCATCAATGTTGCTGAAAATAAAAATTAGGAAACAACTGATTTGCAGGAGGATTTTTCACACAGTGGGCTGGATCATTATTTTTCAACACTCACATCGATATTTTGAATTGTTCCTTTGGAACCTCTGAGATTTTTACATCCCAGAACAATCTACTACAATAAATCACAAGTAGATTAGAGCTTTTCCTTTGTTTTGTGAGATGTGAGAGAGGCAATTTTTAAAAGTGAAATGGAAAAAATATACATTACAATACATGCCATCACAGACAGATCTGTTCTAGGCAAACGTGTACTTTGAAAAATTAGTGTTTGTTCATGAAAAGTGTCACATCTTACTGTATTTCTGAAATTCGTAGAGTGATGTTATAGCCAGCTATGGGTAACATCTGGTCTTATGACCACTGTACTAAGATTAAATGGATTCTTTTCAGTTTTTCTCAAGTATAAAGAGTCGACTCACTAAAATAATAAGAATCTCACAGTAGGCATGGGATCCCTTCCCTTCAATGTTTAAACCATCTCAAACCTGAGCATACTATTGCCTCAAGACAATGGAATAGACATGTTTAGGCTTAAAGATCATTTTCAGATATCTTGAAGGCTGTTCAGATCAAAACAAGTTTTGTATCCAACAAAAATAAAAAATGTTCACAAGCAATGTACACACACACATTCATAATAACTATCAGATATGTTGATGATCATATATACTAGTAATTAGATGCTATAACTTATCATCACCACAACTGAAAACATTTATACAAGTGTTAAACACTTGGCACTTAGTTTCCCAATATACTTTTACATATTAATCACTTAAGGTTTAAAACTACAAATATATATATATATATATATATATATATATATATATATATATATAGTGTCTATTACTTTAAAGTTATCAATCACAACAATTTCAGATGAAGCCAGGTATTTTTATAAATTTTAATAATGTTTCAAGCATTATTATAAAAACTTGCAAATATATATATAAAAAAAAATCACACACTAAATTTAACTAGTCCCAGAATCTACAACACAATGAGTGTTTTATTTAATATGAAGTTTCACAGCATCAATACGAATGCTTATATTACAACTACACAAAAGTTCGCTGAGTTGTATAGGTAATTCTTCAGTACAGTCCTGCTTATTTCCATTTGAGAATTTTTTTAAACCCATGTTGTATTCCCTTACTAGACAGAAATAATCATATTTAAAACTTACCCTGAAATTTCCAAGGGAATGCTTTTTGTACCTGCCACTGGTGTACTGACTTATTGCATCACTAAGCTCAGTTTACTGAACTCATTTAGTGTATGTCAACTAGTTTCTCTTATGAATGGATAACTCAGATTTTAGCTGTTCATATAAATTCCTGTAGGTAACAATGCATTTTTTAGAATTCATAAAATTATATTGACATTTTGTTGGTAAGATTTTTTTTCTCTTTTAGAGAACTCATTCACTAAACATAACTCTGCTAAGGGTTATGAGCAAAATACAGCCAGAGTTGGCTTCGCACAAGTGTGTTACTAATTTCCATTCTCTGTAGCTGGCATCTCAACTGCTATGAACTCAAAGCATGTCACTACTCTTCAGGCACACTTACTCCCTTGCCGTGGCCTTGATGAGCATGTAGTTTTTCATGTCCGGTTGATCTTAAGTGTTATGGAGACTATTTCACACACACAAAATATCATCACTACTTTCCACTCAAATTGGGGTCTGGAAGGCTATCTGTAACAGTATACTTGATTGTTGTTTTTGTTATTAAACACTGTCAAGACAGATTTTGTAAGCACTGAGCAAAATGCTTAACATTCATTTGGGCAGCAGGAATCTGGGAATGCTCTACTGGCTTACTTTGGCAGGAAAAAAAACCCCGCAAACATAATTTTATATTGTAAATCCAGTTGTACTTTCAGTAATCTAAATACTGAATTAGCATTCATGGTCTTACCTATTAATAGTATGGTACCACTGTAGGGGAAAATTTTTTTTGTTTGTTTCTTTGCTTCTTTCTTCTTTCTTTCTTTTTTTTTCTTTTTATTTTGTGAGGCAGAGTCTTACTATGTAGTCATGGCTAACATGGAATTTACTTTGTACATTAGGATAGCCTCAAACTAGGAAACTGCATAAACAAGGATAGAGTTAATTATTTTTATGGAAATTGATTATAAGTATCTTTTAAATAAATCAAACAATGCATCTAGCTCCCCAGTTAGTATTTGGAAACTCTGTTACACATTTCACACTCTGAATCTCAGACTAAAAAAAAAAAATCTTACAAAATATAATGAATTAAAATTAACCGAATTCTAATTATCAGCTTTCTACCAACAACTAAAAATGAAACCACAAAGGAGATTTTGTAAGCCCTTGTTTATTATTTATGGGTATTCACAGACAAAAGAACTGAGTGCTCTATCCAGTTTCAATACTGATAACACGTAGATAGCATTCCATCTACCTCATGGGGTCTTTAAGGACTTTAATGAGATAATACATGCAATAAATTTAACAAGATTCTGAGAATTTGGCAAATATTCAATAAATATTAACTATTATCCAATGTCAAATATCCTGTGCACTTGAATCCTATCTAAAGAAAGCATCTTTCATGTTCATTCACTTAACAATTCATTTTTCAGTCCTTACAGCGTGTCTCCACTATTTGGTACTTTGACACAAAGATGAATGAAACGCAGACTCCACTTGTCTTGGCTTTGGTCCTAGAAGCAGAGCCTGAGATGAGGATTTATGAAAGTGATTTATTAAGCAATACTTGTAAGAGAAAATGGCATGAGGTGTGGGGCCTAAGCTGGTGAACGGAAGGAGCTAAGAAACAACAAAATGTTGGGACATGTCCAGCTTTCCAATGACTCCCAGGGGGACTTTGAAGAATGGAATGTAAATCTATTTCACCCTGTGGTGGAAATATTGAGACCATTTACACTGCCCTGTGAAGTAGCCAGACTCCTCATTTGCTCATTTAAAAAAAGTTTCTGAAGAAACTGAAAGGGCGATGTCCTAAGTAGAAAGAAATGGAGGAACATGGGGGAGGGAGTGGAACTGTATTTATTTACCAATAAAAATAGTGGAAGAGCCTCTGGGAAACAGGACGAGGCACCCAGAAACCTCTATTATGCCATCCCTTCAATCAGTACAGAACAAGTAAAATAGACAGATAGTAGTATCATCATTTGGATTTATTGTGAAAATTTCTTCACACTGCTTTATCCTGTACCCATTGCTCATTTTTCTTCATCAGGTTGCCTTATGGCACTTAGCTTTTGTTTCTAGGGGTCTCAACCATCCCCTTTTCCAGTGCACATAAGCCACAATTTTCTTTCTAAAGTGAACCAAAGGTCTGGTTGCTCTCTAGAGAATCTCTTGCCTCTGCTCCACATCTCATCAGTATCTTCTAATGTCACCTGTGCACTGTTCCTATAAACGCTATCATACTACACTACAATTGCCAGGTGATAATTGAGCTTCTCTGAGTAGCCTGAGAAAAACATCTACTTCTTTAGTTTTGTAGGCTTAGTCTTACTACTTCCACATTTTAACTCCCTATACAATAGTTTGGTGAGTGACTGAAATGACGAACTACTGAATAAATGCCCCATACTCTGTGTGGCTAAAAATGTCCATTCTATGTATATGAAAACCTATACTCTCTTTTAGTTACTCGTGAAGCATTTTTTCTTTATTTAAGCCATCATATGTTTGTGGTTGTCCCTTAAAACTCAACAGGTAAATTCCAGTTCTTGAATTTTTTTGTCATAATTTTATAGAATTTCAATGAACTCTAAAAGGGATATTATAAGAAAGAGTAGGCAAAACTCTTTATAAAAGTTTTTGAGGCCGCTCGCCCCTCCTGCAGTCTGAGGCCTGCGGGTAAGTGCACCCAGGAGCCCCCCAGACACATTCTGGGGGATCCATAGAACCCATAGCCAGCGCTAGCACGCCCCTTCCGCCGCTCGCCCCTCCTGCAGTCTGAGGCCTGCGAGTGAGTGCACCTAGGAGCCCCCCAGACACATTCTGGGGGATCCATAGAACCCATAGCCAGTGCTAGCACGCTCCTTCTGCTGCTCGCCCCCCCTCCGGTCTGAGGCCTGCAGGGTCTGAGTCCCAGACCAGACCTCTACCAGGTCTGCAGTTGTGTGGACCCCGGATTCCACCTGAGACATACTGGAAGGTCCGCTCAACCCAGAGCCACAGAGGAACAACTGAACTCAGAGTGTCAGACAACATACCCTGAGATATCCAAGAGGAGACACTGCACCCAGAACAGCAGACATCTAGCTGGACTGCTACCTTGGAGGCACCATATCCTGAGGCATCCTAGAGATACCACTGTAATCAGGGCAGCTGGAAAAAAATCACAAAGACATCTGGACTCCTAGAAGACCAAACAAAAGCGAGACAACTGGAAAGACAGGCTTCAATCAGAGACAGAAGTACAGGTAGCACTAGAATTAACCAGATGGCAAAAGGCAGGCGCAAGAACGTAAGCAACAGAAACCAAAGTTACATGGCATCATCAGAACCCAGTTCCCCCATCATAGCAAGCCCTGAACACCCCATCACACCAGAAAAGCAGGATTCAGAATTAAAATCACTTCTCATGATGATGATAGAGGACTTTAAGAAAGACATAAATAACACTCTCAAAGAACAGATAGAAACCCTTAGAGAGGAAACACAAAAATCCCTTAAGGAATTACAAGAAAATGCAACCAAACGGGAGAAGGAATTAAACAAAACCATGCAGGATCTAAAAACGGAAGTAGAAAAAATAAAGAAATCACAAAGGGAGAACACCCTGGAGATAGAAAACTTAAAAAAAGATCAGGAGTCATAGATACAAGTATTACCAACAGAATACAAGAGATGGAAGAGAGAATCTCATGTGCAGAAGATACCATGGAAAACATTGACACAACTGTCAAAGAAAATGCAAAATACAAAAAGCTACTAACCCAAAATATACAAGAAATCCAAGACACAATGAGAAGGCCAAACCTAAGGATAATAGGAATAGATGAGGGGGAAGACTCCCAACTTAAAGGACCAGTAAATATTCTCAACAAAATTATAGAGGAAAACTTCCCTAACCTAAAGAAAGAGATGTCCATAAATATACAAGAAGCCTACAGAACTCCAAATAGTTTAGACCAGAAAAGAAATACTTCCCGCCACATAATAGTCAAAACATCAAATGTACAAAACAAAGAAAAAATACTAAAAGCAGTAAGGGAAAAAGGCAAAGTAACATATAAAGGCAGACCTATAAGAATTACACCAGACTTCTCACCAGAGACCATAAAAGCCAGAAGATCCTGGACTGATATCATACAGACCCTAAAAGAACATAAATGTCAGCCCAGACTACTATACCCAGCAAAACTGTCAATCATTATTGATGGAGAAACCAAAATATTCCATGACAAATCCAAATTTACACAGTATCTCAACACAAACCCAGCACTTCAAAGGATAATTGGTGGAAAACTCCATCACAAGGCGGGAAACTACAACCTAGAAAAAGCAGGAAAGTAATCTTCCAAAAACCGTAAAAGAAGGTAGCTACACAAACATATCTCCACTGCCAATAACAAAAATAACAGGAAACAACACTCATTTTTTCCTTAATATCTCTTAATATCAATGGACTCAATTCTCCAGTAAAAAGACATAGACTATCAGACTGGATACGTAAACAGGACCCAACATTTTGCTGCATTCAGGAAACGCACCTCTGTGGAAAGGACAGACACTACCTCAGAGTAAAAGGTTGGAAAACAATCTACCAAGCAAATAGTCCCAAGAGACAAGCTGGAGTAGCGATTCTAATATCAAATAAAATCAGTTTTCAACCAGAAGTAATCAAAAAAGATAAAGAAGGACACTTCATATTCATGAAAGGAAAAATGTACCAAGAGGAACTTGCAATTCTCAACATCTATGCCCCAAATGTAAGGGCACCCACATACATCAAAGACACATTACTAAAACTTAAAGCATACATTGCACCCTACACAATAATAGTGGGAGATTTCAACACCCCACTCTCAGCTATGGACAGATCATGGAAACAGAAACTAAATCGAGACACAATGAAACTAACAGAAGTTATGAACCAATTGGACTTAACTGACATCTATAGAACATTTTATCCTAAAACAAAAGAATACACCTTCTTCTCAGCACCTCATGGTACCTTCTCGAAAATAGACCATATAATTGGTCACAAAACAGGCCTCAACAGATACAAAAAGATTGAAATAATCCCCAGCACCTTATCAGACCACCATGGATTAAGACTTGTCTTTGACATGGACAAAAACATCAGAAAACCGACATACACTTGGCAACTGAACAATGCTCTACTCAATGATAACTTGGTCAAGGAAGAAATTAAGAAAGAAATTAAAGACTTTTTAGATTTAAATGAAAATGAGGACACATCATATCAAAACATGTGGGACTCATTGAAAGCAGTACTAAGAGGAAAAATCATAGCTCTAAGTGCTCACAAAAAGAAAGTGGAAAGAGCATACATCAACAACTTGACAGCAAACCTGAAAGGATTAGAACAAAAAGAAGCTAGTATACCCAAGAGGAGTAGACGGCAGGAAATAGTCAAACTCAGGGCTGAAATCAACCAAGTCGAAACAAAAAGAACTATACAAAATATCAACAAAACCAGGAGCTGGTTCTTTGAGAAAATCAACAAGATAGACAAACCCTTAGCCAGACTAACCAAAGGGCGCAGAGACAGCATTCAAATTAATAAAATCAGAACTGAAAAGGGAGACATAACAACAGAAACAGAGGAAATTAAAAAAATTATCAGATCCTACTACAAAGGCCTATACTCAACAAAATTGGAAAATCTGGAGGAAATGGACAATTTTCTAGATAGATACCAGGTACCAAAGTTAAACGAGGAGCAGATAAACCACCTAAACAGTCCCATAACGCCTAAAGAAATAGACACAGTCATTAAGAATCTTCCCACCAAAAAATGTCCGGGGCCAGATGGTTTCAGTGCAGAATTCTTTCAGACCTTCAAGGAAGACCTAATACCAATCCTCTTCAAGTTATTCCATCGAATAGAAACAGAAGGAACACTACCCAATTCATTCTATGAAGCTACCATTACACTCATACCTAAACCACAGAAAGACCCAACAAAGAAAGAGAACTACAGACCAATCTCTCTTATGAATATTGATGCAAAAATACTCAATAAAATTCTCGCAAACCGAATCCAACAACACATCAAAACAATTATCCATCAAGATCAAGTAGGCTTTATCCCAGGAATGCAGGGATGGTTCAGTATTCGGAAATCCATCAATGTAATCCACTACATAAATAAACTCAAAGAGAAAAACCACATGGTCATATCACTAGATGCTGAGAAAGCATTTGACAAAATTCAACATCCCTTCATGTTAAAAGTCTTGGAAAGATCAGGAATACAAGGCCCATATCTAAACATAGTAAAAGCAATATACAGCAAGCCAGTAGCCAACATCAAACTAAATGGAGAGAAACTTGAAGCAATCCCACTAAGATCAGGGACTAGGCAAGGCTGCCCACTCTCACCTTACCTATTCAATATAGTACTGGAAGTCTTAGCTAGAGCAATTAGACAACAAAAGGAAGTCAAAGGGATACAGATAGGAAAGGAAGAAGTCAAAATTTCACTATTTGCAGATGATATGATAGTATACTTAAGTGAACCTAAAACTTCCACCAAAGAACTCCTAAACCTGATAAACAACTTTAGCAATGTGGCTGGATATAAAATCAACTCAAACAAATCAGTAGCCTTCCTCTACTCAAAGGATAAACAGGCAGAGAAAGAAATCAGGGAAATGACACCCTTCACAATAGCCACGAATAAAATAAATTATCTTGGAGTGAATCTAACAAAGCAAGTGAAAGATCTGTATGACAAGAACTTCAAGTCTCTCAAGAAAGAAATTGAAGAACATCTCAGAAGATGGAAAGATCTCCCATGCTCCTGGATTGGCAGGATTAATTTAGTAAAAATGGCTATCCTGCCAAAAGCAATCTACAGATTCAATGCAATACCCATCAAAATTCCAAATCAATTCTTCATAGAGATAGAAAGAGCAATTTACAAATTCATTTGGAATAACAAAAAACCTAGGATAGCGAGAACTATTCTCAACAATAAAAGAACCTCTGGGGGAATCACCATTCCGGACCTCAAACTGTACTACAGAGCAGTAGTGATAAAAACTGCTTGGTATTGGTACAGAGACAGAAAGGACGATCAATGGAACAGAATTGAAGACCCAAAAATGAACCCGCATACCTATGGTCACTTGATATTTGACAAGGGAGCTAAATTCATCCAGTGGAAAAAGGACAGCATTTTCAACAAGTGGTGCTGGCTCAACTGGAGGTCAACATGTAGAAGAATGCAAATTAATCCATTCTTATCTCCTTGCACAAAGCTCAACTCCAAGTGGATAAAGGACCTTCACATAAAGCCAGGTACACTGAAAATATTAGAAGAGAAGTTGGGGAAGACCCTCGAATACCTAGGCACAGGGGAAAAGTTCCTGAACAGAACACCAATGGCTTATGCTCTAAGATCAAGAATCGACAAATGGGACCTCATCAAATTGCAAAGCTTCTGTAAGGCAAAGGACACTGTCAACAAGACAAAACGGCAACCAACAGATTGGGAAAAGATCATTACCAATCCTACATCTGATAGGGGGCTAATATCTAATATTTACAAAGAACTCAAGAAATTAGACGCCAAACAACAAAATAACCCCATTAAAAAATGGGGTACAGAGCTAAACAAAGAATTCTCAACTGAGGAAACTCGAATGGCCGAGAAGCACCTTAAGAAATGCTCAACATCCTTAGTCATCAGGGAAATGCAAATCAAAACAACACTGAGATACCACCTCACACCAGTCAGAATGGCTAAGATCAAAAACTCAGGTGATAGTAGATGCTGGCGAGGATGTGAAGAAAGAGGAACACTCCTGCATTTTTGGTGGGGTTGCAAGCTGGTACAACCACTTTGGAAGTCAGTCTGGCGGTTCCTCAGAAAATTGGACATAGCACTACCTGTGGACCCAGCTATACCACTTCTGGGTATATTCCCAGAAAATGCCTCAACAAATAACAAAGACATATGCTCCACTATGTTCATAGCAGCCCTATTTATAATAGCCAGAAGCTGGAAAGAACCCAGATGCCCTTCAACAGAGGAATGGATACAAAAAATGTGGTACATTCACACAATGGAATATTACTCAGCTATTAAAAATAATGAATTCGAGAAATTCTTAGGTAAATGGATGGATCTAGAAAATATCATCCTGAGTGAGGTAACCCAATCACAAAAGAACACACATGGTATTTACTCACTGATAAGCGGAGATTAGCCCAAAAGTTTGAAACAACAAAGATTCAACTACCAGACGACACGAAGCTCATGAAGAAGAAAGAACAAGTGAGGATGCCTAGGTCTTTCTTAGAAGGAGTAACTAAATAACCAAGGGAGAAAATATGGAGACAAAGTGTGGGTCAGAATCTGAAGGGGGGGTTGTAGGGAGACCATTGTGTCTGGGTATTCATTCCATAGGCAGTCACCAAAAATAGACGCTGATAGGGATGTCAGGATGGGAAAGCTGACAGCAGCCTGATAAGGCTGTCTCCTTAGAGGTCTCTCAGAGTCGGACATACCCAGAGACAGATACCCACAGCTATCCATTAATCTGATCAAAGTTCCCAATGGAGGAGTTAGAGAGTAAATTGAAGGAACCGTGAACCATACGGGCTGGTAGCCCTGTGAGGAGAGCAAGAATACCAACCAGCCAGAGCTCCCCAGGATCTAAACCACCAGCCCAGGTGCACATAGGGAGAGACACATGACTCCAGCTGTATATGTAGGGGAAGATGGCCCTGTTGGGCATAGGTGGGAGACAAGAACATTGGTACCCTGAAGGCTGAGCACTGAGGGGGGGAATCTGAGGGTGGGGAGGGAGGCTGGGGGTAGGTGGGTAAACACCTTCATAGAGGCAGGAGGAGGGGGGATGGGATAAGGGGTTCCTGAGTGGTGGGGGAAATATGGTAAGGGGATAAAATTTGAAATGTAAATATTATATCCAATAAAAGAGGGGAAAAATAGAAAAGCGGTTAGAACCAAAATTCTTAATAAAATGTCAGCCCTCTCTAAAAAAAAAAAAAAAAACTATCTTGATACTAAAATTTGTTTGGAGAATTGTATATTGCAGAATGATCAGCCTTGGTGTATCTACTCAACAAGCAAGCTGGGCAGACCTGCTCAAACCTCTGAGGTCCGGGAATTCCATCTGGAGGCAGCGAAGACACAGCATCAGAGGATTGTCAACTTGCTCTCCCGCCCCCCACTCCTCTTCTAATATCTCAACGCCCATAATCAGCTTGAAGAAGCTAATGATGAGTCAGCGCCCCTATTCCCTGGGCATGGGGACTAAGGTGGTAAATGTTGGGCTGTCTCCCTAGGGAAAAGTAGTGGTTTTGTCGGAATAGAGAGGATTAGCTAGGGTTTATTGCATAGCCATAACCTATTAGTAGAAATCTGTATAATTAATATCAAGATGAAGATATAAATTCTTAAATGGCACCAATTTACTTTGTTTACAAATTTTAAGGTTTTCATTGGCATGAGCTTCTTAGTGATATAAGAGTGAGATGAATATTGTTACTCTCATAGGCATTGTACCAGTATAACACACTTAGGAATACAAAGCTTAGACCCAGTCCTTCTTTAACTTTTTTAACTGATTTGAGATGGTCAGCCTGTGAGTTAAGGGACTATAGCAAATTCATGACTTGGAGTTTATTATAAGGGTGTTCTCTATGTTTTATTTAGAAATAGCTGAGTGGAGTTAACAGGCAACAGTCCAGATTACCTTACATGGATAGCTGGTTTTCAAAACATCAGAAATCCTTAGAATTGACATGACAAACATTTTAGTATTAATGTTCATTTTCATTAGAGACCTGTCTGCTCCGGACAGCTTCCTATGTTAAATTCTAAGAAGAAATTGAGCATCCTTGGAGTTACTCCAGTTGTGGTGAGACAGCCACTAGGCAAGAATTGCCACTTTCCTTCCACAGACAAATTACTGTCCAGAAAAGGACACACTTGCAGAATAGTCGACTGATTATATCTGCCTAGACAGAGTAATCAGCCCTTAATAATTCTGCAGCACTAAGGTCTGTCAGATGATCCTGGGCCAGAAGGCAGAAGAACAGATGCTCCAACGTTTTGAAGTAGAGCGAGTGTCCAGGTGTTCAGAGGTCTCTATAAATTGGCTAAGTTTTAGAAGCTATGCTTTGTGCTTCCCACAATTATAGTCAACTCAGTCATTCTGGATTTCTGATGGGGTTGAAAACTTATAGCTATTTACTTTGAGAGAAAAGATCTGAGTGTATGGTCATCAGCTGACATTCATCCTAAAGCCAAGGAAAAAGCCAGGATCAGAACTAAGTGTTTTAGTTAGGATAGATGACAGAGGTGCTGGTTAGTCAACAAAAGGATGGACTGGGTATTAGGACTATCTTGTACCTCACTGGTACAAATAGGCATAATTATGCTCTAATTGTATTTTGAGAGAAAAGTTTCCTTTTAACAGGAAGGGTGATGTGTAGGAGGAGCTAAGGTGGGAGGAGTACTGAGAGGAAGAAAAGGAATAAGAAGAGGAGAAGAAGAAGGAGAGGAGAAGCTAGGTGATGAAAGAGAGATAGAGGGGGGAGACAGGGAAGCAGATGTTCATGTATCTCCACCAGTCAAAGATAGTTGATATATCTAGTAGTAGGAAAGGGTAGTGGGTTACACCTCTGATTGAACAATACCAAACTTATAAAGCCTATGATTAACGTTTCTTTAAAAATGTATAAATGCAAAAAGGAAAAGGGGGCATGGGATAGGGGTTTTCTAAGGGGGGGGAATGGGGAAACGGGATGGTATCTGAAGTGTAAATGAAAGATCTAATAAAAAAAATAAAGAAAGAAAGAAAGAAAGAAAGAAAGAAAGGAAAAAAAAGAAAAAAAAGAAAAAAAAGAAATCTTAGTAATAAAATTTACACAAAAATGTTTTTATTCAAAGATATATTATATCATATTTTCCCCTCCAAAAAAAAGTTTTTGAGTCATAAAAAAGAAAGATTAATTAATTATAGATATAGAAGAGTTGACATAGGAGTAAGTGGGGTTTTCTAGACCATCATCTTTCTAGCAAGAGCTTCTGCTCAAGTCACTTGGCAAAAAGAAACACAACCTGGCTTCTTGCTGAGATGTCTTATGGCCTAGATTCCTGTGAAAACCTCAAATTGTCCCCAGAAGTTTGTGTTAAATGGCTTTTTTTTTTTTGAGACAGGGTTTCTCTGTATAGCTTTGGCTGTCCTGAAACTCACTCTGTAGACCAGGCTGGCCTCCAACTCAGAAATCCACCTGCCTCTGACTCCCAAGTGCTGGGATTAAAGGCATGAGCCACCACTGCCTGGCTTGTTAAATGACTTTCTAATAAGCCTTGTACAATAAAATGTACTCAGTAGAAACCTATATTCCAAGGAATGTGATAAATTTACAGAGGAACCCATCTTTTGTCAGATCTTAAGAAAGAGAACTATCCTGTAAGTCTATAGTCTCCTCAGACAATTTTCCCATTGCTTATATGCATATTGTTTCTTTTTGCTTTATATATCTTACATTTTTCATGGATAATTCAGACAACACACAGAACTAAAAAACAATAATCCAATGCCAATGAAATGTATGTTTGAGTTGAATTTACAAAATCAGTAATCAAATATTGTAATAATATTTTTAATTATATAGGATTCTTATTCTAGAGTGGGAATCAGTTGGCAGTGTTTCTTCGGCTTTGACCAAGCTTACTATCATTCAAGAAGATCTTCATAAACTTCAAAAAGCTTTGTGGAAACAGCTCGTATGGACACTTCTCCACAGAAATTTCTGTAGCCAATAGGAACCCCAGTGGTGCAATTCAGACACAAACCCCCACACAAAACTTTCAACACAAAATTTATCCTATGTACAAGAAAGGAAGGGACAGGGATGGACCAGAGCTTGAGGAAACGGCCAACCAATAACTGGTCCAACTTGAGACCCATTCAATGGGTAAGCACCAATACCTGACACTATTAATGATAGTCTGTTATGCTTGCAGACAGGAGTCTAGCATGGCAGTCCTGAGAGGATTGACCCAGCCTCTGACTCAGACTGATGCAGACACACCCACAGCCAAACACTGGATGGAGCTTAGAGACTTATGGAAGAATAAGAGGAAGGATTGCAGATCCAAAGGAGATGGAAGCTCCACGGATAGAATAACAGAGCCAACTAACCTGGTCCCTTGGGGCTATCAGAGACTGAACTAAGAACCGGAGAACATATATGTGCTGGACCTAGGCCTTCCCTGCTCATATGCAGCAAATGTTCATCTTGGTCTTCATGTGGGTCCTGAATAACTAGAACAGGAGCTATCCCAAAAGCTGTTTCTTGTACATGGGATATGTTCTTCTAGACGGGCTGCCTTGTCTGGCCTCAGTGGGAAAAGATGTGCTTAGCTTCACAGAGACTTGATGTGCCAGGGTAGGAGGATATTCAGGGGTGCCCCCATCTACTCAGGGGGAGAGGGCAAGAGAGGGGGAGAAGGATTGTGGGAGGTGGTGACTAGGATGGGGGCAGTGAGCAGGATGTAAAGTGAATAAGTGAAAGAAAGAAAGAAAGAAAGAAAGAAAGGAAGGAAGGAAGGAAGGAAGGAAGGAAGGAAGGAAGAAGGAAAGAAAGAAAGAAAGAAAGAAAGAAAGAAAGAAAGAAAGAAAGAAAGAAAGAAAGAAAGAAAGAAAGGGAAAAGGATTATACATTGTCTAAAATAAAACCTGCATTCTTGGTCATGGCTTAATTGACTGGAGATTCAAGCAGATTCTCAGGGTGTTTAGGATGGATAGGCTCCATGTGAAGACAACTACTATGCACAAAGTGCTACATGACCAATCACATCCATTGTATAAGGAGCAATATTTGGATCTGGTCATTTTGTCAAATAAGCCATACACATGTACCTGTCTAAGGAGTTACATATGTTTGCGAATCACACATGTAGTGACTGGGACCCAAATGTGGGTCTCTGAAACAGCATCCAATGCACTCACCCACTGAACCATCTCTCCAGCTCTACTATGTGTCATTTATAAAAGATTTTTAGTATTATATTCTTTTTCCTACCATAGCAAGTTTCCTATAGTAACAAAAATCACAACATATGATTCTTTTTGTATCCATTCTTCTATCTAGGCAAGCTCAGTTAAATCACCAAATCTAATTTTATTAGAGATATTTTGAAATTGCCTCATATGTATTGATAAAACAAGAAAAACTTTCTGTCTTTGTTATGTTGAGCCTCTCATCCGTAAACATACCTTTACTTTCTATTCTTGATCTTCATAAAAATTCAATAATTACTCAACATTTTTGTCACAATGTGATACAGTTCTTTTAATTCTTGATTTAGTTAATTTATAAATTCTCTTCCAATTTTTTATGACATCTCTCAAACATTAGGTTTTAGTCAATTCAAATTGTAAGTGTTCCATGTATCAAGAAAATATTACATATCTTTAGACTATAATTTCACAGTTCAGTATGCATCCATAAAGTAAATTAGAGTTGATTCAGGAAACAGATGCACTAGGTTTTCTCCTCTCCCAAGCATGTACAATTAGTAAGGATGGCTGAGAACAATTCGTACAGACTAGCTGAGTTGTTTGGAGGAGGCTCAGACCAACTGAACTTGCTAGAAAGGAAGGTTCAGCTTCCGATAGGCTGTTAAGTGCACTCCAGGTTTTCATTTTTTACGAGCTGTTACATATGTTAGGGCAGTCTTCTGTGATGCAGTGCGTTGAGATATTTCTGTAAATAACTCCTCATTCATATAATTTACCCCAATGTAAGTATTTTGTCAAGTTTAACTTTAGTGGTAGCTATACTTTTGTCTATTATCAATTCCCTATCTGGAGGAAGTAGATTTCTGCTTGCATTTCCCCAGGTGAACTGTCATACAACATCTGGACCCTGTGTAGCTTGATTTATATCTTGATTCATCATATCAGCACAGTCATCCTTATCATCTGGGATCGTCCCCCTAATGACTGATCATGAGACTAAATTAATTATGAACATCAGTCTGCTCAACCTCGTCCAGTTAAACTTCATTCATGTTACCTATCATCCTAATTGTTCTCACCATGTTCCCTTCATATTTTCAAACATATTTTTATCAGTCAACTTATTTTTACAGGAAAGATCTTTCTAGGAATAAGAAAACCAAGAGAAATTAGATTTATCTTATCAATCTAAAAATATATGGCTAACCTCATAATGCCTTTGGGTTTTACAAAAATGTACTTGATTATTTAAACAATTGCACAAGAAGAGTGACCTGTGAACAAACTGTGAAAATTGAATAATCAGCAAAGCTGAATAAAAAACTTTTTCTTGTAAGAATAGAAAAAAAGCATAAAACTTCAAAATTAAAAGAATAATAGTTAAAGTAAAACACAAAGGCTATTTACACAAATGCATAAGTCACACAGACAAAACAGACTATATCATCATCCTATATGAACAGATAAGATTCTTAATTTAGAAACAAAATTTTCCATTATAGAACTTAAAGAACACACAATTTAGTTCGTTAAAAAAAAATAGATGAGATTCAATGATTTCATACATCTAAATCCATATGCAATAAAGGGCAGAGCCAACATTAAAACCTTTTGTATACTCCCCATACTCTTTGAGTACATCATGACTTTTCCTGTGGAAAAGCATGCTCTACCATCATAGCAGCACAGGTACATGAATCCATTCTTATAAAATTAACAAGAGGCATGGGCAGATAACTTAGTGTATAAATTGTTTGCTACTCAGAATTCAGATTCTTAGAACTCCCATGAAGGCACACAGACATGTTGGCCCTGTGATTCTGCCATTTGGGAGAATGAGACTGGATAAGCTGTCTAGTTTAGCTAGATAAACTCAGCAAGCTATGGGTTCAGGATACCTTTTTAAAAATAAAGTAGAGATCAATGGTTGAAGACACCTAAAGTCAACTAAGATCTTCCACACACATGTGGACATGTGCCTATACATGTGTTATCACATATATGAAAACATAAACATGTACCATACATAGATACATACATATAAATCCCACATATACATACACATGCAGAAGAAGAGTACCACCAGGATTGTGTCCAAAATACCAAAGCAGATTATTAGCAGCACACTTCTAAAGTCACTGGCTACCTGTGTTCATATGGTCTTCCTCAGAAACCCCACTCAAAAGTAAGTATTGTGATACTGATAGCCAGAGTTTGGACTGTGCTGAAGGGAATTCAAGTAAAGAAAATCATGTGATTGATGATAAACTAATCTCAATCACTTTTGCATAAGTTTTTTAAAATAATGAAAATCCAAGCAGAGTAAAAAGAAATGAAGTAATAATAGATAATTCAGTAATTAATACTGAAGTGATGATGCTGTAGCCCTCTGAGCCAGTATCTGCTACACAATGTGATAATGATAATACCTGACTCATGAATTTGTTCTGAAGGTTGAGATAATTTATGAACAACATCTTCATGTATATAGCTGATCAGAAGATGGACTCTGTTTTATCTTCATCATCTATAACACTGAAAGTGCTGTTAGCATAACAGAATTTTAGACCTGCTTCTACACCCAACTGTTTTACTGGATAAGACTTTTTCCTTCTTCAAAAAGACCAAGGCACAGCAGAGCATCATATAAAACTGGAACCCAAGCTACATAGGCAGTTTGAACAGACAGTAAATGCAATCTGTGTTTTCAAACAGAATGCACATTTAGAGACATTAGAATCAGAAGAGTGTGAGATTTGTCCACATTATTAAGCTATTTCAATTTCGAGTTGCAGAAGCCCCAATGAATAAATGTTTGAAACTTGCTGAAAGCACTTTAGGGTTATTAATGTTAGATAATCATGTACTTGGAAAAAAATGTTTTCCCTGGAGAAATTTTTAAAATTTCCTTATACATCGAGGCTACATGACTTTTTATAATGAGATTTAATCATTTCTATACTGGAAGCAACAGGATCCAAGAATAAAAACACAGGAAACCAGTGGGGAAAATCTGGAATTACTAAGCTTTTTGTTGAGTATGTAGTTAATTTACAAAATAAAACATTAACTCAAAAAATCTGTTTTTGATATCTCCAATGTCATAATCCGTGAAGAAGTTGTTTGCAAATCCAAAGTGTTGCATAAACTACAGTGCTGTCCCACAGAACTAGAATTTGAAATATAAATCTATCTTAATTACCTTGTAATGTTTTATTGTGGTTATGTGCATAGCTTGTTTTCTTCTCATTTGGAGACTCATTGCTATCTGTCAAATTTCCCTTATTGTAAAAGCAACAAGCTAGAATTTACAGGATTTTGCCAGTCACTTTTCTCTTGATAGAGCAGTGGATAAAAGTAGAGTAAAAATATTTAATTGTGAAGTTCAAATGTTTAGCAAATTGCTTCTTTACTAGTTTGGCATTCATTGACATTTGTAAAAATACAAATTAGAGAGGATCTGCCTCATTCATCCTGTGTTCCTGACACATTGACAACGATTGGCAAGTATTAGTATGAACAAGGAGCCCTGCGGAGTGACAGTAAACTATGCACGGCACTGGCCACTGGGAAGTACATGCTTCAGGCACACTCTGCTTCTTGTCTTACATTTACGTACATTCACTTGAACTTCCCCTCTCACAATCAAACACACGTTGAGCTATGATGCTGTTGATGGTGCGAGCCTACAGCTTATAGTTTAGTAGTCAAATATAAGTTTCATACATAAACTCTAGTTTAGGTTGTCCAATACTAAAGTAGTCATCTCAACAACAAAAAATAAGCAGTCCTGGTACAGGAGGAGTTGAACTTCAAATAAAAAAGACATACTTTAGACCACCATGGACCCTGTTATAAAATTCTTGGTTCCTATCATCAGATCAACATTGTAGAACCTGTAATGACTTTTCTACTTTTTTTTAGGAATTTAAAGTCATTTCAGAAGTAAAAAGTCTCATGTAAGACATTAAACATATATTAAAGTATTCTATAAATACACTCCACTGGGTTACACTATGTTGTGATATAAACAGGATTTATTGTTGTCTAATTTCTAACTAACACATTCTTGCATAGAAACCTAGGCTACTCCTTAATTAATACATATTAGAAACATCAAAATATTTAATCTTCTTGCTTTTGTGTGGTATGTGTTTTATACAAAAGCAGGAGGAAAAAAATCTACCACTATAAATTCAACCACTAAAATAAAAAAATTCATTGTTGCCAAATGGTATTGTTAATGACAAAAATGTCACAGATATTTCCATTTTAAAATAAATATTTAAAATGTACAGAAATTATATATTTAAAAGTAGTAAACATCTTTAAAATGATTCTAAATATGTTCACTCAGAGTGTGTTTTTGTTTAAAATTTGAATCAGACAATATTCATACTTTTGAGTAGTTAGAGACATTTAGATAGCTATAAATGATTGGAAAACAATAAATGAAAATTAATCTACCATATATGAATTGAGAACTATATTAATTAAATCAATATTTTTATTTTAATATCAATTAACATTATAAACCAAAATAAGGTCTGATTAACTTGAAAATGCATATGCAAAATAATTATCAGATAAACAATGCTCCTAATTTATTTCAATTTGAAATTATCAAAGAGGAACTTATAGCACAATTTCATATGGAAGATTTATTTGCACGGAGGTAAAAGGCTTAGTAAAAAAATCATCCAGTAAAGAAATGAATCCAGCCCCAGCACCCGCACTTACATTTAAATAATCTAGCAGAAAAATGTCAGACATTAAATTCATATTAGTATTTTCTGAAAATCAAAGGCTTTTGTCTTAGAATATAGGCTTTTGCATTTTCATTATTTAGTCAGTTAAGCATGTGTATGGCAGGTGAAGAATAGCTGTGGTGATCTCTAATTGACATGAATATGCCCTCGCTAAACTTGCTTCTACAATCTGACATTTACTACCGAGCATATGATAATGAAATATTGTCCTCACTATGCCAAAGTCAAAAAGTCCAAAATGGCATCTGGAAAGTTTTCCTTTATCATATCTTGTACATTCTGACCTACAAAGTAGAATTGTATAGGTTACTGAGTCGTTAGGAGCAACTGCCAAAGTTCCCACTGAAAATGTGTTGATACAGTGTTGGCAGGTAAAATCTCCACAGCATAGAAAGAAAATGGCTTTAAAAATATCCAAATGGGAGAAAGAGGGGGGAGACAGGGAGGCAGATATTCATGTATCTCCACCAGTCAAAGATAGTTGTTATATCTAGGTTGGTCAGTGGGTTACACCTCTGATTGAACAATTCCAAACTTATAAAGCCTATGATTAACATTTTTTTTAAAAAATGTATAAATGCAAAAAGGAAAAGGGGGCATGGGATAGGGGTTTCCTAAGGGGGGTGGGTGGGAATGGGGATAGGGGATGCCATCTGAAGTGTAAATAAAATATCTAATAGAAAAAAATATCCAAATGGAAGGATGTGGTTTAAGTTAGCAAGAAGTTGCTGAAAGCTTCCCGTGCCATCTGTGAACTTCTCATTCTGCAGATTGTATGAAAAATTAGACTTAACAGTATAAAGTAAAAATGTTTTTTATTAAACAGTGATACAAAGGGGCCATAAATGGAAGCTAGTTCTTATGTGCTTGCATTTGATACTTGAGAGTAAGATAGAAATAATGCATTGCTGACAACTACAACAATGCAAAGGCATAAAAAACAAAAAGAAAGAGAGAGAGAAATAAGGAAAGAAAGAAAGAAAGAAAGAAAGAAAGAAAGAAAGAAAGAAAGAAAGAATTGTAACATACATTTTCACCTTTGACCAAAAGTTCAGTGTATTTGCATTTTTGCTTTCATTACCAAGAAATATTAGTACCCAATAAGTTATAAATAAGGTACTAAGACATAACAAATAAAGGAACAGTGCAGAAGGTTAACAGTATGCCACAGAAAAGAACAATCACTTTTCACTAATTAGCATTTTTGGAAAAGGAAAAAGAATAATTACATAACATAAGGAAATGAATAAACTTAGTCTAGTTTAGTCAGGTTTCTAAAGCAAAAAAACTGAACAACAACAACAAAAAAAAAAAACAAAAACAAAATAAAACAACTTCCACTGTGACCAAAAGTAATTCAGATTTGACATTAAAGGGATTATGCTCAATATGTAGAAGTACAGCTCTTCATAGTTGACAACTTCTAGTGAGGTTAGGAGGATGGGTGGGAAAGAACTCCATTACCTTTAAGGGGCTGGCCACTGGGAGTTTGACCGTGGAATAATGAGTATGTGGGCAACACAAATTGACTTAGTGTACTTTTGTTTTCTTTTGGGTCGGGGTTCAAAAGTATGGGAGAATAGGCCTGGCGGGGGTGGGAAGCAGGTGTGGTCACGGTTCACTGAATGAAATTCTCAAATAATTAATAAAAATACTATTTTTGTAAAAAGAGTCCAAGCATAGAATTTGGAGTATAGTACAAGCTTGGAAAATGAGGAAATAAAAAGGTTTAACCTAAAAAAAAGTGTCATATTTTTATAAAGATTAACAGCCTGAATGGGCTGATTATGATATCTTTAGTACTAAAATAATAAAAATAACTTCTTTTTTAAAAAAAGCATGAAAGGAAGAAAGGAAGAGAGAGAGAGAGAGAGAGAGAGAGAGAGAGAGAGAGAGAGAGAGAGAGAGAGAGAAAGCAAGAAAGCATTTTGTTTCTACTTACATCTTAACAATCCAACATTAAGGAAAATCAAGATAAGAAATCAGGGCAGGGATACAGCAGGGACCATAGAGGAATGCTGTTTACTGGCTTCTCCTGTTTCCATGACTTGTTTGCTTTCTCAATGGGCTTCTTCTCCCACTGATGCCTGACAAGGCCATCCTCTGCTACATATGCAGTTGGAGCCATGGGTCCCTCCACGTGTACTTTTTGGTTGGTGGTTGATGGTTTAGTCCCTGGAAGCTCTGGTGGGGGGGGGGTCTGGATGGTTGATATTATTGTTCTTCCTATGGAGTTGCAACCCATACGGCTTGCTTTCTTATATTATCCAGGCCTACCCACCCAGGGGTGGCCCCAACCAACAGTAGGTTAGACCCTCCTGTGTCCATCATTAATTACAAAAATGTCCTAGAAACTTGCTTACATGCAATCTGATGGGGACATTTTTTGAACTGAGATTCTTCTTCCTAGATCATTCTAGCTGTGTTAAGTTAACAAGAAATAAATTTAAAACTGGCATCTAGAATTACACACTCAGAAAAAATGATATTATTTAAAACAGAATTCAAGATTAAATGAGGGAGGTCATGGGAGGTATAGAGAGAGGATAGGGAAGGAAGAAAAGTATGGTTATTTTTTAATTAAAACTTAAATTAAAATTAATGTATAATTATGTTGCTATTCTTCACATGTATATATTTCTGAACTCAAAATTTTTTATATAACTTCATCTTGATAATAATTATACAGATTTCTACCAATAGGTTATGGCTATGCAATAAATCCTAGCTAATCCTCCCTATTCCAACAGAACCACTACTTTTCCCTAGAAAGACAGCCCAATATTAACCACTTTATTCCCCAAGCCCAGGGAATAGGGGCACTGACTCTTCATTGACTTCTTCAAGCTGATTATGGGTGTTGAGATATTAGAAAAGTGATGGAGGGAAGAGTAAATTGATAAGCCTCTGATGCTGTGTCTTCACTGCATCCAGATGGAATTCCAGGACATCAGAGGTTTGAGCAGGTCTGCTCAGTTTGCTTGATGGAACTCAAACTTGATAGAAAGAATTGGTTGTGCTCTTACCCACAAGACCTAAAAGTCACTAATTTGCACTTTGTCATGGACTGCCAGTAAGTCCAGATCTTCCTGTTTCTATTTCATTTCCTTTTCTTCCATTTCCTTTTTTATTTTTACTCTCTTCATATTGTTTAAGTCAAAACCAAAGTTTATATTCTGAAAGAATTACTAAGTGAGTCTTGGTCTCATCTATCAGTTTTCTTGAAGGTCGGAGCAGAAGAGAGTATTATATAAAAGAATAGACAAATGTGTACACTACAGAGGTAGGCAACACATATTTGAGGAAATCTCTCTTAAACCATTTTCATAAGACACATTTTCAAACTTTCATTAAAATTCTCTCTCTCTCTCTCTCTCTCTCTCTCTCTCTCTCTCTCTCTCTCTCTCTCTCTGTGTGTGTGTGTGTGTGTGTGTGTGTGTGTGATGTGTGTGTTTGGAAGCTATACATGTATGAAAGAGATAGAAAAGATTTATAGCTAGAGGAGTCAGAGGCATCATTTCTCACTGTCTTGTTTTGTTGGTTTGGATGTTGCTTTTGTTTTGTCAGGTTTTTTGTTTGTTTGTTGTTTTTTTTAGCTCATTAGTTAGGCTTGGCTGACTGGTCAGTGAATTCCAGAGATCCACCAGTCTCCATCTCTGTAGTGTGTGAATTTATAAGTGCATGCTACTGTGCTTGAATTTTTAACAGGCATTTTGTAAGGTAAAACTCATGTCTACATATTTGTATAACACACACTTTATCAACTAAGCCATCTGCCTAAGGCATATCTTATACTTGGTTGGTTGGTTGAAAGAGTCAAGCTATTAACAATCAAGTCTAGACAGAAACTATTTAAAAAAAAAAAACAGCACATACAAATTTGTTCATAAACATCTTCACAGGGAAGACCAAAAGAACAGAAATACATGAAAATAATTCACATGCTTCATGACAAACCCCACATATACACATATACAAAGAGAGGAGAGAATCACAGAAAGAAACAGAGACAGACAGAGATGGACAGAGACAGAAAGAATCAGTAACTTTAAATACATTTCTCTTAGATGTTGAACTCTTTCCACAGTTATCACTTTCCCTGATTATTTTCTTGTCTCAATAGGTGAATGCTTTTTTTTTATTTTTCTGAACAAAACTGCAATTATGTACTTCTTTTTAATTTTAGACTGTACAAAAGCTATTTTTAGATTATATGGACAATTTAGAATGTAGTAGAAATAAACTGAATATTAGTCAAAAATTTCAAAATATAGCTGCTAAGTAGAGAGTCAAAGAGTCATCTAAGGAGTGTCTCAGTCCCCAGTCCTCGAAAAACAGTTCACATACCAATAACACAGGATTCTTGAAGCAACTTAATGATATAATGAACAATGTGAGAATCATAGATTTGCTACATACATGCTAACATACATACCTATAACTGTACAAAGAAAGGATTTGATGTGCGTTTGTGGTTTTACTATGTTAAATTTCAACTACCCAAGAGAGTAGTTAAGGATCTGCCTGCTTCTTTAGACATGGATAAAAGCATTTGCTAAAATAGCTTAATATGAGGGCATGAAATCAGCCTCAAGAAATATCACCAGAAATATTTCCCACCTGCTTTGTAGAAGGCATTTGTCCTCAGAGGATTTTCAATGTAACTATAACTGGCACATTAATAATTACATCAAAATGACAACCCTACCACATATTAATAGAAGAGATAATGTTTAGGAAAACTTTGTTATACTCAGTAAGGAATCAGAGTAGAGTAATTATTACAATCCAACCTAAAACAGAATTCCTAACTGAATCTTATGATAAGTTATTATTGCATTTTTATTTTTGAATAACCTTATTTTATAATCAAATCTGACATTGGAAAATAGTAGTAATGGAGAATAAGAATTTGGAATAATAATTTCTATCCTATATAACAAATGATAAAAAGCTAAAATAAGAGAAGACTCAATATCTTGTTGAAAAAAAAAACTGTCTTCACTGTTCTTCATTCCACAGATAAGCATCATCTGAAGATGAACAAATAGCCCAAAATAATAATTATAAAGAATTTGAAACACTTATAAATATTCCATTATTATTCATATATAATAGTGTTATTAAAGACCCAGGAAGTGGTATCAGAAGCAAGTAAAGTAGCTAAAGCCATGACCCCTCTAATTATTCATTCCTGTTGTTTTCAATCATACAATAAAAACATCTTCTTATTTCTGATTTATCAGTTATTAAAATGAAATTCTGGAATTGTCCTTTAACAGAATTAATATTCCCAGTGATCCATTTCTCAGTAACCAAGATGAAGAAAAGGTAATTTTTGTCCCTTGTCAACCTCAAAAGTAGGCATTTGAAGCTCAATTAAAAAAATGAATTCATACATAAATAAGTATCCTAAGATTTTCTTATTAAGTTCCATTCAACACTGTCATACTTTCTTAAGTGATTCTTTCCTGTGAATATATGAGCAAATGTTTCTTTTCATGAGACTAAGAGGATGATGGATGACAGAAACCACGTAAGCCTTGCCTCAGTGAACTCATGAGTATATTTGAGTTACAGGAGCATGGGTGACTTGGGAAGTTACATCACCAAAAAGTCCATCTCTGCCTTACTGATGATCTGGGAAAAAGTTACTGGAGTTCCCTGAACAATCTGCAGACAGTTTCTAACCAAGAGTCCACTCCTTCACAGCAGATATTTACAAAGTATAAATCCCATTTAAGTCTGACTAGACTTTTACAAATTTCTTGTAAATTTCATAGGCCTTATCCTTTTTCCTCCTAGAGGAATTCTTTCTACCTGTCATTAAGAGTCATATAATATACAGATTGTAAACTCCATCACTTTGTCACATAAATTGTCATGCTATCTATTTATTGAATGTGTGATGAAAAACTTACTAGAAAAGTATGGAAAGTTCCAAAGGCTGTAAACAGACTAGACATGAAAAATGCATTTGATCTGCACTCTGAATTATTCCTGAGTGTCTTAATAGACAAATCACACTGGCTATGAAATGACATGACCTTAGAACCTAAGGCGTTTCCAATTCATCTGCTTGCTTTCTTCCTTGATAAGCTACTAAACCTTTTTGCTATAGTTAAATATTGCAGTAAAAATAAAATACACTTCACTAGCTACTTAACATGATTAAAGGGATTAATAACATAATATTTTTATAGATCTTCATAAATTTTAGTGATTTTTAGAACAGTTCTTTAAAAGCCTCCTGCACTGGTTACCACCTAGTCTGAGCCAGAAACAGACACATTTATATATAACACATTAAGTGAAGTACATTACTGCATTTAGTCCAGTAAAAGAAGAAAGAAGCCCAGGCTTCATTGTGAGCTTGTCGCCCATAGCTCACACACATACTTGGTGTAGATGAAGTCTGTTTGCCCCTGAAGAATGAATCTACAGTGAGAACAAAGAAGGCAGTGTAAATCACCAGTGTTGGCTTCTATAAAGAGGAAATATTCAACCTATATTCAGCAATGTAGTTTCAGGGCAAAGTCTATAGTTGCCAGGATAAGCCTCATCCAGGAGGCTTCTAACAGACAGGAAGCAAAGTGCTCCTTGCATTTTCAACAAGGTACTATCTAATGATACTTGATAGCCCATATATTTTACTCAGAACATAAAACCCTTCTCTAGAAGTTAAAATAAATGGCAGCCTAGGTCGGTATCCAAAGTTAAGTAGGTGCAGAAGTTGTTCCTATTTTCCTTTATGAGAGAGTGGATACTAGCAAACTCCAAGCCAATATGTTTTATTGATGTTGGTAGAATAAAGAAAACATGAGATTTATCTCTTTGTAAATATTTCTACAGAAATATTGAAATCTTCATTCCTAGCACTGGTGCCAAATATTGATCAATGGTTTATGGAGGAGCTCAAAAGCTAGCTTCAATCTAGTCACTGTTCCATCTTTAATATAATGTTTATACACAGAGGATTTAGCTCAATTGGTGCAGAGTTTGTATAGCAAATCCTAGGTTTGATCTCTAAAAACTCACAACCTGGGACTGGTGGTACATACTTGTAATCCCAGCACCCAGGAAGCATGACTAGGATGGTAAGGAGTTCAATGTTGTCTTTTTCTACATATTAAGTTTGAGATCATTTTAGAATATAAGAAACCCTACCTCAAAAATTAACAACCCATTTATTGTTCTATCTATTTTAGAGATCATACTGGTCTTGTACATTCACTAATGGTGAAAAAACCTACCAAGACTATGACCAGAATGTGTACCTAAGAGGGAAAATTTATCTTTGGCAACAAGGTTGTGGTATAAGTCTATGTCTATGTCAGTTGTATATGAAAGATAGATGTGTATTATGGGTGTATGTGTGTGTGTGTGTGTATGCATGTGTGTGAATGTGTGTGTTTGTATATGTGTGTGTATTTAAAGTGGTATAGGAATATCAAAGAAAATGTCATAAAATGACATTCCCAACAGCACACAGAAAGTCTCAGAAGTTTGTTAAGAATATTTACTCAACTAAATGTATAACTAAAGGCAAAGACTAGTTGAACCCATCTAAGTCCAAAATAGCAGGATGAAAATCTCTACTTTGGAGGTAAAATAAAATGTGGAAATTTAGTTTTAATCACTTATTGCTGTGGTAATTTGTTGAAATGCATTATATTAGTAAGTGTGTTTTTACTATATTCCTTATCCCCTCACAGTGCTATTTTGATTGTCAGAATCTAATTGAAATTCAGTATTCAGATACTGTAATTGGAGGCAAGGCTGGTGTATATAATAATAGCATTTATTGAAATCATTTATTGTTAAATGGACAGTACAATAACATTGCAAAAATATTATTTTCAATATTCTATTAAACTTCAAAAAGAATGGAGGATTCACAGTCTGATATTATGGAAAAAATTGCAAATAGTCAGCTCAAAGTCAAAATAGTGAACAGTTGGTATATACATAGATTAATAATAGATATCACTAAATTAATATGGGAGAAAAGAAGGAGGAAAGGAGAAAGGATAACCAAAACAATGGTCTGTGTGAATAAAGTAGTAATTCTTCAGTATAAACCATAAAGAATATATTAAGCACTGTTCATTTCAATAAATATGTAATAATGTTTATGAATGAAAAAATAAATGCCAAAATATGAGGAAGTGGTTTTTCAAAATATTTAATTTTTAAATGTATGAAGTGTGGTTTTTAATGTATCCTACTTACAGTAATCTATGACAATGGTCATTATCAGAATGCAATTTAGAAACATAGCCATATATCATCATAGCCCAGTTAGAATGGTTACTATCAAATAAGAAAGAAAAAATTGGTAGAGAGGTACTAATAAAAAAAGGAATTTTAGACATTGTTGGAAGAGGCACATACTATGGCAGCCATTATATGAATGTTTCTTTAAAAATAAAAAAAATAGACTTGCACTATGATAGATGATAGATGATAGATAGATAGATAGATAGATAGATAGATAGATAGATAGATAGCTATCCAAAGGAAGTAAGAGCAATACTCTTACCAAACCTGTTTATTGTAACACTATTAACAATAAGTAATATAGAAAATCCACCTAGGTTCTTGTAAAAAGAAATTCTCAACCTGGTTAAAACGTATACAGAGTGACCAATCCCCAAGTGATACATGTACAACAAAACCTCTACACATAAGACACATGGAATATTGTGAAAGATGGGTCAGAAAAAGTCAACCAGAGAATAAGGATGTCTGCCAAGACATCATTCTTCTTATTATTTCAGAGAAGCTAAACTCACAAAATCTCCACAATATGCACTTATTGTCTGCCGTCTCCCTAATCCCACAGTTTTGCCTGTCTTGCAAAAGGCCTATATTAATCAAGAACAGGAGTGAGACTCCCACCTCAATCCCTTCTGCCTGCTGGTATCCCACCAAACCCAGGAGATATGGGCTCTACTCGATCCTGTAGGAGATTTGCCTTCCTTCTTGTCCACACCTCCACCTGCACTCACAATTGGCTCACTGCCTTACCCCTACCAGCAGCTCTGCCTGCCTCCCAGGAGTATTGCTCTAACCCAGGACACACAGCTTTACCTGTCTCCATGGAGGCCTGCTCCAACCCAGGACACCCAGGCAAGCAACACAGAGAGACAACGAGATGGCAAAGGGCAAGCACAAGAACATAATCATCAGAAGTCAATGAAGCATGGTACCATCAGAACCCAGTTTTCTGATTATAGCAAGTCCTGGATACCCTAACATACTTGAAGAGCAAGATTGTGACCTTAAGTCCCATCGCATGAAGATGATAAAGGCCTTTAAAAAGGATATAAATAATTTTCTTAAAGAAATACAGGAAAACACAGTCAAACAGATATAAGCCATTAAAGAAGAAATAAATAAATCTCCTAAAGAAATAAAAGAAAATAAAATCAAACTGGTTGAGGAGATAAACAAAATGGTCAAAGACAAAGAAAATAGAAATAGAAGCAATAAAGAAAAGAGGAATGAAGGCAAACCTGAAGATAGAAAACCTAGGAAAGAAAACAAAAACTACAGACAGAAGCATCATCAACAGAATACAAAGATGGAAGAGAGAATCTCAGGCATAGAAGATACATATCACAGAAGAAATTGATATACCAGTCAAAGAAAATGCCAAATGTAAAAGGGTCCTAACTCAAAACATTCACTCTGAGAAGACCAAATGTAGAATAATAGAAAGAGAGTGAAGATTCCCAGTTCAAAGGGCCAGAAAGTATCTTCAACAAAATAAGAAAAGAAAACTTTTCTAACCAAAAGAAAGAGATGGCTATAAATGTATAAGAAGACTAACAACAAATATATTGGACCAGTAAAAGAATCCTCCTGCCACATAATAACCAAAACACTGAAAATACAGAATCAAGAAAATATTGGAATCTTCAAGGGAAAAAATGCCAAGAAACATATACAGGAAGACCTACCAGAATTATATCTAACTTCTCAACAGAGAGTCTAAAAGACAGAAGATTCTGGACAGGCATCTTGCAGATCATAAGAGAACACAAATGCCAGCCCAAACAAATATACCCAACAAAACTTCAATCACCATAGATGGAGAAACCAAAATATAACATGACAATTCCAAACAATATCTTTCTCATGTTCAGCCCTACAGATGATATTAGAAGAAAAACTCCAACCAAGGAGGGTAACTAGACCCAAGAAAACACAAGAAATTAATTATCTCACAGAAATCCAAAAAAGAGAATCAAATGCACACACAGTACCACCTCCAACAAAATACCAGGAACTAACAATTATTTGGTTATCAATATGTCTCCACATCAATGGACTCAATTCACCAATAAAACAACACAGACTAACATAGTAGATAAGTAAACAGGATCCATCATTCTGATGCATACAAGAAACATACATCAGAAACAAAGTTAGACACTTCCTCAGAGGAAAGAGCTGGAAAAAGGTTTTCCAAGCAAAAGAACCCAAGAAACAAACTGTAGTACCCGTTGTAATATCTAGTAAAATAGACTTTTAGACAAAGTAACCAAAAAAGATGAGTAAGACAATTCATATTTATCAAAGGAAAAACTCACCAAAAGAACTTCTCAATTCTGACCTGCAAGAGCACCCACATTCATAAAAAAAAAAAAAAAAAAAAAAATACTAAATCTCACAACATACATTGAACTCCAAATAATAACAGCGGGAGACATCAACACCCTACTTTCACCAATGGACAGCTCATTGAAACAGAAACTAAAGAGAGACAGTGTGAAGCTAATAGATGTTATGAACCAAATGAATTTAACATATATCAATAGAAACTTTCATCCCAAAAGAACAGAATATACATTCTCAGCATCTCACAGGACATTCTCCAAAATATACCGTATAATCTGACACAAAACAACCTTCCACAGATACAAGAAAATTGAAATAACCCCTTACATTCTTGTCAGATCACAACCGATTAAATCTAGAGTTCAACAACAACAGAAAGTCCATATATTCGTGAAAACTGAACAACTCTCTACTCAATGATGATTAGTCATGGGAGAAATAAGGAAAGAAATTAAAGACTCTAGAATTCAAGGAAAATGAAGGCACAACACACCCAAACTTATGGGAAACAATGAAAACAGTGTTAAGAGGAAAATACATAGTACTAAGTACCTTCATAAAGAAATTAGGGAGACCTTATACTAGCAACTTAACAGCTCTAGAACCTAAAAGCTCTAGAACAACAACAAAGCAAACACATTCAAGAAGATTAGATGGCATGGAATAGTCAAACTAAGGGCTGAAATCTATCAAGTAGAAACAAATCCAACAATAAAAAGAATAATAAAAAAAAAAAAACAGAAGCAGCTTCTTTGAGAAATTCAACACGATATATATAAGCCTTTAGTCCAACAAACTGTATTCAAAGGGACAGTACCCAAATTAACAAAATCTGAAATAAAAATGGAGACATAATAACAGTAAATGAGAAAATATAAAAAAAAAACATTAGGTCTTACTTCCAGAGCCTATACTGGACAAAACTGGAAAAATCTAAAAGAAATCAATGATTTTTCTAGATAGATACCACATACCAAAAATAAATCAAGATGGCATAAGCTATCTAAACAGTTCCATAATACCTAAGGAAATAGAAGCAGTCATCAGAACCTCCTAATCACCAGCCCAAAAGAAGCACAGGGACGGATGGTTTTAGCAAAAAATTTTACCAGACCTTCAAAGAAGAGATAATATCAACACTTCTCAACCTAATACACAAAATAGAAACAGAAGGTACACTACCTTATTCATTCCTTGAGACCATAGTTACACTAAGACCCAAATCACACAAAGACACAACACGGAAAGTTGTGTTCAGAACACTTTTTTCTTATGAACATTGATGCAAAAATACCCAATAAAACTCTCACAAATTGAATCCAAGAATGCATCAGAAACATCATTCGCCACTATCAAGTAGGCTTCGTCCCAGAGATGTCAGGAGAGTTCCAAATACAAAAATAAATGATATAATACACAATATAAACAAACTGAAAGAAAAACTCGCATGATTGTCTCATTAGATGCTGAAAAAGCCTTTGAAAAATATAACAGCCCTTCATGTTAAAAGTACTGGAGAGATCAGGGATTCAAGGCACAAACCTAAACATAATAAAAGCAATATATGGCAAACCAATAGTGAACATCAAATTAAATGGAGAAAAACTCAAAACAATCCCACTAAAATCAAGGACAAGACAAGGTTGCCCACTCGCTCCTTAACTATTTAATGGGGTCATGAGCGCTGGTGAACTGGCCCTGCAACTCGCTGTCTGTAGAACTCAGGAGAGTTGGCACCATACTTTGCCTGGGCAGTACAGTAGAGCTGGCCCTGGTAGAGAAACTGAAGGTGAGTCAGCTTCAGGGACTATTTGCTACTCAGGCTATTCAGAAGATCTGATGGAATGAGAACAGCAAAGCTGTCCCTGCCTCTCACTACCTGCAGCACTAGGGGGAGAGAGCCATGCACTTCAAATGGACAAAGCAGGGGAACTGACCCTGATGGCAAAAGCAAGGGTGAGCCAGCCCCAGGGTATGAGACAGGAGGAGCTGCTCCAGCCCCTGGAAGGTTGCAGCACTTGGGAACGTGGTCCTGGAGCTTTGATTGGGCAGCACAATGGAGCTGGCTCTCTGGAGGAATGCGTGCAGGTGAGCCTGCCCCTGAAGCATAAAAGCAGGAGAACTGATGGAGCCTCCTGACAATGGTGCCATTGGGTGGCCTAGATGGAGCAGTGTTGGAGAGTTATCCCTGGTGTTGGGAATAAAGGAGAGCTGGCCTGCTGACCAACTTAGATACTACCCAGGGTTAGGTCTGGGACACTGAATTGGCCTACTTAAAATCTGTATTATCTAATAATGGTCACAATGCGTGAAAGGACTAGTCCTGCTGATCAAAACCTACATGATCTCTATGACACAGGGGAACAGCAGGAAAATGAGGAGGAGTCCTGGCAGGGATGCAATATTGATGGTGACACAGAAGCCAGGGCCCTCAAACCAGACCAATACTCATTTCAAGTGTAGAAGTACAGAGGGATATACTGCGGGGTGGAGCACACCGTGGCATACTACAGCTTCCACAATGACACGTTTCACTATGCAGTGTGTGTGTGTGTGTGTGTGTGTGTGTGTGTGTGTGTGTGTGTGTGTTTGTACATTTTATTTTGGCTGGAATGTTGCAAGAGTAAAGGGAAGATATGAGGGGTCCAGGAGATGAGTGAAACTGGGGGTACATGATGTGAAACTCACAAAACATCAATATCAGTAAAAAGTTGAAAAAATAAAAGCTAACAAATAAAATATAATTTGAAAGTTAAACACCTCAATATGCTATAAAAATCAGAAATTCTGATTCTAATAGCTCATATCCGTTAGAAGGTCCTAATTCAAAATCAATGCCTAATTTATGCTGATTTTCATTACTGCTGGAAATATAATAGGCCTTTATGCATCTCCTTCATACTATTCCAAGCAGACAGAAAGATCCAGACAGTTATGCCTCACTTCTCACCTTCTCTTTGTTAAAAGGGAATGAAAATGCACGTGTTGTCTGCTTTGGGGAGAAAGGAGACATGCCAGGATCCGTAACAAGAAAGCCCTTTCTTATAGTGTCACTCCTCTATTTGCTATTTTCTTTTACTGCTACTTTCTGCCTTGTCTAGATTTTGAACATTTTATATTAGCATGGTGTGGACAGAATTCAGACCTAATGATAAGAAAATCCAATTCTTGAAATGGAAAAAAAAAAAAAAAAAAAAAAAAAAACGTGAAATTTTCTACCACATGGTCACACGTTTCAAGCTGTTACTTTCCATAAGAGCATGTTAGTGAAGCTCTCATTATCAGCTAGAACAAACATTTCAAAACTTAGTTGTAGTAGAGCTTATGCTTAGTGCTAAGATGCTGACATCACAGAGCATCAGTGCAGTGGGCTCCATTCCAGCACTTCAAGACACATTGTTACTGATTTTCAATACCAATTACAGTAGCCTCCTTCAGAGAAGGAAATGTCATTCAACCATTCTTTCTATTCTAATTCTCCCCTTTGCCACTAGCAGTAATTCTAAATAATTTTGAGACAACCCCCCCCCCCATCTTTTCAACCCCAGGCCTTGTTTAATACTCAAAAGTCACTCTAAGCTAGAGGATAAAATCCCAGCTATTTGAACATTGGCGAGCTAACCTGCTTTTGTGAAAATCTCAGCTCCAGAGTCAGATAAATGTCTTCCAGTGCATTTGTGCAGAGCACAGGCAAATAATATGAAATGAGTTAAGAGATTATACTTCTATGTTCCTTTCCAGCAGATAAGGTTATCCTGGGACCTATATCCTCTTCATTTCTTAGCAGGAGAAGGGGAATTAAGACTTAGCGCCTACTAGAATGCATAGCAAAGCAATTTCATGCATAAGACAAAGATGGAGCTTGGGGGAAAAAATAGCACCACATCCAACTGTCAGAATTAGTGTAAGGAGGTGGCTGTGCACCAGTGGCATAGGCCTTCCTCAAGAACCATTTCTTAAAATATAGGGATTTTTAACTGCCACATGACTAAGGCTAGGTGGGGAACTGAGATCCTAAATTATTCTGATAGAAGGAAGACACATAAAGAGAAAATGGGGAGATGTTTAAAAATGATCCTGATATGGAAGCTGTAGGTTGCAAACAAACCACATGTTTATCAATCAGTTCTCAATAAGTCAGGCTGACAAAGCAACAATGCAGTAACAACTATGACCAATACCATAACCACATTCATAGATTTGCACAAGAGTCTCAATGGATTTTGGATCTTGTGAGTGGAAGAAGACGCATATGTATGAGCACATGATCATGAAGTTTCCTAACACAAATGTACAAGTATGGAAAATGATTACTTAAAAACTACCTTTTCTACTGTATAGTCATCCTCATAAATAAAGCCTAAGTTTCTTTTTTAATCTCCTAGAAGTAGATGATAAAATGGTGATTGCCACATCTGGGGTAATTAAAAAAAACGGGACATCAGAAAATATTTGTTAAAGGATATGTAATGACAGCAAGTGATAATTATTTCAACAGGCAATACAGAGACACAGAAAGTAGACAACCTATTGAGGTCAGAGGATTCTGGGAAACTGCTCACACCGGGAGAAAATAAGGACTATGTGATAACTACAGCTGTGAGTTTTCATCTCACAGTGACGTTTCAGTCAAAACTGATTGATCTGATGGTCGTTCAGCTCTATGAAGAGACTAAAAACAATCCTACCATATGTTTTAAATGGATACGTGTGTAAGAGAAACAAAAAAATACCTCAATAAAGATGTTTTTAAAAAGCAAGGTCACTTTCTGTTCAAATATGTTTATATTTTATTCAGAGTTTTATCAGATAGCAAATAAAGAACAGGTTGCCTAAAAATAGAAATATATGGATTCTGGGTTTTAAAAGGAAAACAACTGTCTTAGTTAAAGGCTTAATCTTTTTCTTCAGTTTCAATTTAAAAAAAAAACAACACTTTTAAGTGTTTGAGTGTTCTGACTTTGTGTATGTCTCTGTACCATATGCATGCAGTGGGCATGGAAGCCAAAGAGGACATCAGCCCCCCCCCCCCCATGGGATTGGAGCTAGAGGTTGTTGGTAGATACCATGTGCTACTGGGAATTGAACCAAGGTTCTTTAGAAGAGCTGCCAGTCTGCTTAACCACTGAGTCATTTACAAAAATTTACACTTTACCAAAAGTTTTTGGGAACTCCTTTAAACCCTCTTTTCGAGGCTGTCTTACTCATATAACTACTAGAGAATAGTCTGAGGTGGGTTTTTGATCATGCGATTTAGCTTGTATAGAATGCTGCTTGTATTGAACAAGTACCATGCATTGATATAACAGCTTCCACCATGTTAAACATGCACTCAAGGTGATGACTCCATAATAAATTTATAAAGAATTTGTAGAAATTTGGATTTTCACATGATTGATACAATATACAATATACTATAACAGGTATCCTCATCACCTAAACCACCATCCATTTCTTATTTGGATACGAAGACTACAACTCACAACTGGAAGTTTTGAAAACAATAAATCTTACTTTCTAGAATACACTCCTTTGTATTTCATTGATATGCTCTCTCTTATTTGAAATGTAATGCATCATGTAGACTCTGAGACTGGTATAAGATTGTTTCCTTGTCCTGCAGATTCCATAATTTATTATGAAAAATTAATTCAGTAGTACAATTTCAACCCATTACTGAATCCATCAAACACCCCAAGGCCAATAAGTTATGCTCATTATCAGTATTGAGGTTTGAAATTTTTCACATGTATAATATTTAACAAGTAATTTATAAAACTAGGCCTTTTTCTTGATTTAGGAGCCTGGTTCTCTCTCTCTCTCTCTCTCTCTCTCTCTCTCTCTCTCTCTCTCTCTCTCTCTCTCTCTGTGTGTGTGTGTGTGTGTGTTTGTGTGTGTGTGTGTGTGTTTCTGTAGCTTCAACAGCACCTACTGGCACAGCTTCATGAGTATATGTTTCTAAGAGAGTGTCATCTGCAACAACAGGAGAACCAGAGCCATTACAAGGTCCCCTTTAATTACTGGAAGTCAGGCCTCTATCCTGGCCTTGGCAAGATTAGAATCGCCATGGCCCTTCTATACTTGGAGAAGAGAGGAGATGTCAGGGGCAGCCCTGCTTATACACTGAAGGCCTAAAAATCAGCCATAAGTCTAAAATCAGCAATAGGCCTGACGTACATGCCTGCTAACACAAAGTCTTGGGTCTCTGTGGAAAAACACTGAAACAGATGGCTATAAGCTATTGAAAACAGGCAGCTTTTGTGGAAATTTACCAGCCTGAGTAGTCATAG
Source organism: Arvicanthis niloticus (assembly GCF_011762505.2). NCBI lineage: Eukaryota > Metazoa > Chordata > Mammalia > Rodentia > Muridae > Arvicanthis > Arvicanthis niloticus. The sequence goes on along the minus strand of NC_047664.1, from coordinate 57,468,726 downwards.
ACCTTGTAAATAAATAAGCAGCTTGGGTGGATAGTACCAACTCAGATAAGGACAAGTGAATCATAGGCAGAGTCATAGTTACCTGTCCCCTGAACCTTCATCCAGCTGATACCCTGTTCTGAAAGATATCTGTACTCTCCCTGAACACCTATGCTCCTGTGTCATCCCCTTCCACACATCTTGCATTTTTGTGTTTATAACTCCTGTGTTAAAAAGTAAAAATTATGATTTGATAATTAAAAAACAAAAAAGAGGGTGTCATCTTCATGTAGGCTTATATATCTGTGCAATGCTACTGTAATTTTAAAGGGAAAACAATTGACACGAAGGTGTCTTAGTCTCCCAAAAATGTCTGCATTGTTGTCCTCAAAATTTATAGTGTTTGTAATGTGTTCTGAATATGACTGGAACTGAAAATTTCTTGAACGTCTGGTAATGCATACAATATAAACCAATTCTTACTTCCTGTTAGAGCCAGGCTCTTGCTACATTTGACAGTCTGGCTCATTCTTTCAGCAGGAAGCATTTAAATGAGAAGGGGCCTACAGTACTCACCTCCAGGTGTCTGTTCAAGTGAGTTTTATAAGATTCATCTCAGGAGAGGACTCAAGATGTTGCTTTGGGATTAAGCCAGTCTGCAGGCACACTTTGAAGTTCAGAATGAAGATCATGTAGTTTACCTCTATTTAATCATATAGATAGGTGCTTTGTTTTTTCTAGGAAGTCTGTGGAGAAGTCTCACTTTGTCACTGAAGTTGGTCATTCAATTTGTAAGAATTAAAACAACTGCATTCCAGAATCTACGACTTATAAAATCAAAGGAGCATTACTCTCTTACGACAGGAATAATCAGAGAAAATAGCTTTAAAAAATGGAGCTGCTGACATGGATGAGCCATTAATCAAAATGTCTTTGAAATTATAGATTCCTTTAAGATATGGTGTCTTCTATTCCACTATTTTCTACACTACCTTGTTTTAGGTTTATGGGTTTTTTTTTTTTTTTCAAGCTTCAAAACTGAAATTTCCTGATATAGATGCTTTCAGACAATTGTCTCTTGGATCTTACTAAAACTATCAATTTAAGTATTCCTAGCACCAAAGTATCATAGTGTTTCTCCCTGACATACAAAGCAAATTCATCGTTGAACTTGCCAGTGCAGTAACAAGTGTGTGTGTGTGTGTGTGTTTGTGTGTGTGTTTGTGCATGCGTTACTAATTATGAATCCCTTAAAAACTAGTGACTTAAAACAGCTACTGTAATTTATGCTTATATGGCTCTTAGATTCACCTGACAAATCTGTTCCAGGATTTAGAATTTAAAGTAGAATTTGATTCTCCCTGAGTTGATTCATGTTTATCCCATGTCCCTTTCTCTCTGGAATTTTGGCTGAAAAGATAATATTTTGCATGATAAACTTTTTTCTGTCATGTAGACTTTCAAAAGAAAAAGAGCAATGACATGAGCCTGTCTCCAGACTCTGCTTATGACCCCATCTGTTCCTCCAGTGCAAATGACACCCAGCAATTCTCAGTGAAGAATGTATGCAGAAGAATGTCTTAATAGGGTCAGATCTTTAGAATTCAGAAGAGATACAGTCTTAATAGCCAAATTCTACTCCCAGATTAGACACTTACTTTGTGACCTAGTACAAGTCACTTGGGCTTTTCAGGACTTCCCTCCCTAAAAATTAGAATTAGCAAAGTGCCTTAGTCAGAAGGATGTTGTGAAGAAAATAAATAAATAAAAGAATTTAGAACGAATTGAATCTGAAGGAAATAATAGGTCCCAGCTGCTCAGAGAAGGGTATGAATAGTCCTAAATAGCTAACCCAGAGGAGAAATTTGATATGCTGTTACTAGAAAAAAGATAGAAAAGATTCACATGCTTTTTTTCTTTTTCTTTTTTCCTAAGAAGCAAACGGAGATAGTGATGGAATAAAAAGAAGGACTGCCACTGACTGTCAGTTTTCTATGGTTCCAGATTTACTGCTACCGTAGTGTGTTCTATTTCACATAGACCTTATCTATTTAACATGGGACAGAAAGAAAATGAATAAAATAAATTTCCTTCTTTCTAAGTCTTTATATTTTTAATTTTTTAAAAAGGTAACTACACACCATTTTTGCCTTTTTTTCTTCTCCCTCCAGTCCTTCTTATTGAACCCCTCTTGCTTTCTCTTGATATTATGGTTACATTTTCTTTGTTATCATTACAAATGCACATACACACACACACACACACACACACACACTTACACATACGTGTCTCAATATAGAAATTTAACCTGCAACCTGCTCAGTTTATTTAATGTTTCTTGTATATATGATGTCACATCATAGGTCTCAGAGGAGAACGTACTGCTGCTTCACTAATCCAGCACATCTTTCCTTATACCCATGTATACTTGTATCTCTAACCCCTCATCAAAGAGCCTTTTCTTTGCAGTAGATGGTGACTATTACCAAAAAAACATAATTTGTCAAAATGAGATAGCAAATGATCATGGGTTTTCCAGTCCCAACTGATTCATCCACAACACAACTTCTTGACTTAAGGTACAAGGAACATTATAGGAAAAGGTGCAGAAAGACTGTAAAAGATGGAGACAGGAAATTTACTATGAGAATGGGTCTGCTATAAATGATGGGGGAGCTTTACCCATGGTATCCCAATAACATGGCTGCCTGAACTAGATGTGATAAAGATATACTAGCAGGTAGGGAATAATATTATCTAGCCCAATCCATAGACAAGGAACTACAGATGACAACTTAAGAATGCCAAGAGAGTAAAAAATCGTCTTCTTTAAGGATTAGAACTCTAATTAATTATCCAGGAATGAAATTTTTCTGAAGTATAACACTAACAAAGTCTTAAGATTTGGATTAATGAAATCTGACAGTTCCTCAGAAAATTGGAAATAATTCTACCTGAAGACCCAGCTATACAGCTCCTGAGCTTATACTCAAAAGATGCTCCACCATACCACAAGGACATGTGCTCCAGTATGTTTGAAGCAGCATTAGTCATAACAGCCAGAAGCTGAAAGCAATGCAGATGTCCATTAGCCAAAGAATGGATACATAAAATGTGTTTCATTTCCACAATGGAATACTGCTCAGCTATTAAAAACCAGTGCATCATAAATTTTCAGGCAAATGGATGTAACCAGAAAATATCATCCTGGGTGAGATAACCCAGACCCAAAAGAACATGCATGGTATGTACTCAATGATAAATGAATATTAGCCAAAAAGTTCAGAATGCCTATGACACAACCCATAGACTATAAGAAGTATAACAAGAAGGAAGGCCCAAATGAAGAAATCACAGGAGGCAGAAGGAGGGAAGGACCTGGGTAGAAGAGGGGAGGGAGGAAAAAGGTACAGGATCAGGTATGGGAGGAGATAGAAGAGGAACTCAGAGTGATCAGCAGAATGGATGGAAATATAAAGCTGTGGGGGCTTGGGGGCAGGGGGAACCTCTAGAAAGTCCCAAAGGACTGGGGTGTGAAAAGCTCCCAGAACTCAGTGGAGGTGACCTTACATGAAATGCACAACCGTGGGGAGATGGAACCTAAAGAGGCGACCTCCAGTAGATAAACAGGATCCCCAGTGGAGAAATGGGGTCAGCAAACTACCTTCCAAATTTTTTACCAAGAATTGTTCCTGACTAAAAATATATAGGTACAAAAAAAAAAATAATAACAGAGCAGAAATTGAAGGAAAGGCCACCCTGTGACCAGCCCAAATTGGGATCTATCCCATAAGCAGGCACCAAACCCTGACACTATTACTGATGCCATGTTGTACTTGCAGATAGGAGCCTAGCGTGGCTGTCCTCTGAGAGACTCTATCAGCTTCTGAGTGAGTGATGAGAGTGATGCAGATCTGTACAGCCAACCTTTGGACTGAGGTCAGCGACCCTGTGGAAAAGTTAAGTGACGGATTGGAGGAACTAAAGGGAATGGCAACCCCATAGGAAGACCAACAGTAGCAACTAACCCGGACACTGGGAGCTCCCAGAGACTAAGCCACCAACTAAAAAGCATATATGGGTTGGTTCTCGGCTCCTGGCACATATGTAGCAGAGGACTGCCTTGTCTAGTCTCAGTGGGAGAGGATGTGTCTAATCTTGTGGAACTTGATGCCTCAGGGAAGGGGGATGTGCAAGAGGGAGTGAGCTGGGAGTGGGTAGGTGGGTGAGGAGAGTAGTGGTAGGGAACACCCTCGCAAAGGCAAAGGGCAAAGAGGTGAGGTGAAGAACTATTGGAGGGGGGACTTGGAAAGGGGGTAACATTTGGAATGTAAATGAATAAAACAATTAAAATAAAAAATTGAAAAGCAATACATTAAATCGAGGTTCTACAATATTTTATACATTAATCATTGCTTTCTTGAACTTGCTTTGTATTTCTGGCGTTGATTAATTAGCTTTGTACTTCCTCAAAAGCAAATCAGCTTCCTCTGAGTTTCTGAATCGGCTTGAAACCAGTGACACATTCATAACGTTTTGTAAGCTTACATAATTAAAGTAAGCAGCATTGATATGTGCCACAGAGTTAATCCTTACTAAGTTAGACCTCCCGTTTTACTTTAGTTGACCTGTTTCTGATAATCACAGCCCTAAGCATGAATTTAAGTTTTCCATTTTCATGTCACCTTTCTGATTGTTCCTGTATAATGGCAAAAGGTTTAGTCCAGTGTGTCCTAAAGGAAATAGAATGTAAAGTATACAAATGTCAGAAGCCAGTCTTCTTTTTCCTCAAAGAACACAACAAACAGGGTGATTAAAAAAATAAGCTGAAAGGGTTTGCAACCCCATAGGAAAAACAATATCAACCAACCATACCCTCAGAGCTCCCAGGGACTAAACCACCAACCAAAGAGTACACATGGAGGGACCCATGGTTTCAGCTGTATATGTAGCAGAGAATAGCTTTGTCACACATCAATGGGAGGAGAGGTCCTTAGTCCAATGAAGGCTAAATGAACCAGTGTAGGGGAATGCCAGGGTGTGGAGGTCAGAGTTGGAGGGTGGGTAGGAGAGCACCTTCATAGAAGCAGGGGGAAGGGGGATGGGATAGGGGGGTTCTGGAGGGGAAACCAGGAAAGGGAAGAACATTTGAAATGTAAAAGAAAATATCCAATAAAGAAAAAAATGGGCCATGGATCTCAAAGAGGATCCTTCATTGACTAAGCTAAGGGCAGAAGGAGAACATTTACACAAAAGGATATCATCCTTCATTGATAGTCTATTGATCATTAAAGTCTAGTTAGAATGGAGCATTCGGAAGTCTCAATATAGCCAGTGCTACATGCTATCTGACAGGTCATTTCTTTTTGAAGAATACAAATGATGTTTCCAGGAGTTTCATAGGGGCAATCACTGACACAATCCGGTGCTGATCTACCTCTGCTAGTAAAACTGAACAACATAGGTTAGTGGGAAGCAATAGGTCTACCAGAGAAGGTCAGCTGCAACTATACACATGTGAAGCCAACCTATGTCTAACTGACCAGAGAGGAAAGGACACAATAAATTCATGACCTGGAATGGATTTTTAAATGAAACTTGACAATAGCAGGAAAAATATACTGGGTGCTATATTAAGTCCCACACTTTTGAAGCCAATTGATAAGTTTGATGAATCAAAAACAGTAGCAAGGTCACCAGTCACTGCTTCTCTCATGATATTGATGTTTATTTTAAAAATTCCATTTGATCATGCTGCTGTTGACGTCTATCATTTAAACAAAGTATGGAAATTGTAAACTTCTTCCAGCCTCTTTCACATTATAACCAAGATATTATTGACTTTTTGATGGAAATAGTCTGGCAGAACTAAATAAACTAAAACGATCATTCTAGAAATTGTACCATCTTATAAAAGCTTATCTGCATCTAGATTTTTCAGTTTTGTCCATTTTCCATTTATTTACCTACTCATTTATTTTCATTTATTTAATCAATTAAAAATATGTAACATTTTTAGCCACCAGCTCAGAATCTGTATCCTGAAGACAAATAAGGTTCGGACTGAAGTGGTCTTTTTCTCTTAAACTAAAGTAATGAAGTAAAACAAAACCTAGATGGTCAAATACAATAATAAGTAAACAAAATAAAGTTAAACACATTACTTTAGCTCAAATATTGTGTGGAAAGGCTTCTGAGATGGCTTAAGAGTTAAGAGTACTTGCTACTCTTGCAGAGGATCCAAGTTCCTATACCATCTTATAACTATCTCTAACTCCAGTTTCAAGGGCCTGATGCTATCTTTTGACCTCTGTGGGCACTTCACACACATGATACCCATACATACATGCAGTCAAACATTTATAAACACAAAATAAAAAGTAAATATATATATATAGATAGATAGATAGATAGATAGATAGATAGATAGATAGATACACACACACATATATAAAGGATATTCTATATCTGAATATGAACTTAAGAGAAAACTGAGAACCAAGTGAGTTGGGGCAGACAACAGCAGCAGAGGGGAGTTATTAAATGTGTGAAACATACATCTTAGGAAATGACATTAAAGACATGGCCTGAGATATATATATATGTGTGTGTGTGTGTGTGTGTGTGTGTGTGTGTGTGTGTGTGTGTGTATACATATGTATCTATATACTTATATATACTGATATATATATATGCTGATTTATATATATGTATATATACACACATATATGTGTGTGCATATAGAGATAGATAGATAGATAGATAGATAGATAGATAGATAGATAGATAGATAGTGTGTCTGTGTGCATGTGTCTGTGTGTCTGTGTGTGAAGGCTAATAAGTGTTTGGTCAGGAGAAAGACTATGAAAAACTATTTTATTTCCAAGAAGCAGAATTTCCAACTTTCTTATGTGGAGAAAGAACCTGGACTATTCAGGTAATGAAGAGAATTGATATAGTAGCAACAGTAAAGTAAGGAAACACCATTCCAACTATTATGGCTGAATGCTCTGGATAAGGTTCATCCCAGAGCCAAAAAATACATTAGAATTTTATTCAAAGTTCATGGATAAGTGTAAGCCATAAAACAGATAATGAAAATTCCATTTTACATGATCATCCAAGCTTTTGTTAGAGTGTGTGTTAACTAGGGGTCAAGGTAGAAGCAAGGAGAGCAGGCAGGAGGTTCCTATAGACAACCAGGGAATAAATGATATTGACCTACATGTGTATCTTAGGCTAACGTTATAGAAGGCCACATTTAGCAGTCACACAGAACAGCTTAAATTAGCACTATAATTATAATAGCTAGGGATTAATATTTTCTAATTCTTTCATTTTATCTGTATGGGATAGAAGATCTGAAGATTTTATGTAATAACTCAAGATTGCAAAACTGATTCATAAAACAGATAAGGCTTGGTCACTCCATGTTCCAGTTCAATCTTCAATTCAAATGAACATATTTAAACAAGAATTTATGTGTGCTCTCTGAAACTTACTAACATATGCTGAATCAGAGACAGAACAAAATTGATAATTTAAATAAAACGATGATGACAAGCTGCCTGTATACTGGTCATCACAGGCCAGGTTCATTGTTAATCTATTACATTCAGCCCTCGCTAAGACAATGATATTTATCACATATCCTTCTTATAAATCAGATAACAGAGACAGTGATTTTAGGATTGACAAATCAACAGTGTTAGTAACAACAAAACATGCATATTTTTCATGCTAAAGAATGTATTCAGTATCAAACAATAAAAATATTATTTTAAAAATGTATGTATTATGTATGTTCAGACTTTTAAATATGAAACAGAATACTTCTACATGGAAGATGGTAAAATAAGTCTGCTAAAACCCCACAAACTCTGAAACAATACAACAACCCTCAAAATATGTTAATATTCTTCAAATATGTTTGCCTTTATGTGTTTAAATGTATAAAAGGGATTTTTGGGGTTTTTTTGTTTTTTATTGGATATTTTATTTACATTTCAGATGCCATCCCCTTTCACCCTTTCCCCTTTCTAGAAAACCCCTATCCCATGCCCCCTTTCCCTTTGTGCTTTTATACAATTTTTTAAAATGTTAATCAAAGGCTTTATAAGTTTGGTATTACTCAATCAGAAGTGTAACCCAATACCCAACCTAGATATATCAACTATCTTTGACTGGTGGAGACACATGAACATCTGTCTCCTTGCCCCCTCTTCTTTCTCTCTCTTTCTCTCTTTCATCACCTATCTTCTCCTCTCCTTCTTCCTCTCCTCTCCTTACTCCTTCTCTTCCTCTCGGTACTCCTTCCCCCTTAGCTCCTCCTACATATCACCCTTCCTGTTAAAATAAAACTTTTCTCTCTAAATACAATTAGAGCATAATTATGCCTATTTGTACCAGTGAGGTACAAGATAGTCCTAATACCCAGTCCATCATTTTGTTGACTAACCAGAACCTCTGTCATCTCTCCTAACTAACACACTTAGTTCTGAACCTGGCTTTTTTCTTGGCTTTAGAATGAATGTCAGCTGAAGACCATCCACTCAGATCTTTTCTCTCAAAGTAAATAGCCAGGATTGGCTATAAGACTATAGGTTTTCAACCCCATCAGAAATCCAGAATGACTGAGTTAACTGAAATTATGGGAAGCACAAAGCATAGCTCCTAAAACTTAGCCAATTTATAGAGACCGCTGAACACCTGGACAGTCCCTATACTACAGAACGTTGGAGCAACAAATCTTTAGCCTTCTGGCCCAGAATCATATGACAGACCTTACTGATGCAGAATTATAAAGAGCTGATTATTCTGTCTAGGCAGATATAATCAGTCGACTATTCTGCAAGTGTGTCCTTTTCTAACAGTAATTTGTCTGTAGATGGAAAGAGGCAATTCTTGCCTAGTGGCTGTCTCCCCACAACTAGAGTAACTCAATTAAGATGCTCAATTTCTTCTTAGAATCCAAGACAGAAAGCTGTCAGGAGCAAACAGGTTTCTAATCAAAATGAACATTAATATAGAAATGTTTGTAATGTCAATTCTGTGGACTTCTGACGATAAAAGGGATTTTATTTTTTTGTGCTGTCTTTTTTTTTCCTTTTTTTTATTTTATATTTTATTTACATTTCAGATGCCATCTCCTTTCCCCATTTCCCCTCCCTAGAAAACCCCTATCCCATGTCCCCTTTTCCTTTTTGCTTTTATACATTTTTTTTTAAGTGTTAGTCAAAGGCTTTATGCGTTTGGTAATGCTCAATCAGAAGTGTAACCCAATACCCAACCTAGATATATAAACTGTCTTTGACTGGTGGAGACACATGGACATCTGCCTCCATGCCCCCCCCCCTTTCTCTCTCTCATCACCTTGCTTCTCCTCTCCTTCATCTTCTCCTCTCCTTACTCCATCTCTTCCTCTCGGTACTTCTTCTCCCTTAGATCCTCCTACATATCACCCTTCCTGTTAAAATAACACTTTTCTCTCAAAATACAATTAAATAAGTAAATGATAGCTAATTTTGTTAACTATTCAGAATTAATTAATAATATTGGTTTTGGTTGTTTTTTAACACTACCTTATGTTTCTGATAATAAAGTCAAATTAAGAAACTGTCTTTCTTTTTTCATGTTGATTTAATATTACATACACACACACTCATACACACACACATCTTTTCACAGGACCTACTACTCTTTGTGCAATCAATATGTATAGTGAGTCCTGAGTAGGTGTTAGTTTTAATTATTCTTATACATCACATATTTGAGTACTGCCTTGGAATGAAGTATAACATTTGGATTTGAAAAAGCTAAGTGTGTCCAGAATCAAAGAGCCAACTATTTTTATAATAGACCACCATTTCCCAACAGAGTTAAAAGAATCTGAGAAACACAAATACATATATAAAAATAACAGATTGTTAAATGTGTGTTTCTTAACTTTTAATTTTTATTGGTTGTTTTATTTATTTACATTTCAATGTTATCCCTCTTCCCAGTTTCCTCTCTATAAACCCCCTATCCTACTCACTATCCTTGATTCTATGAGGGTGCTCCCCTACCCACCTACCCACTCCTGCCTCACTGTCCTAGCATTCCCCTATGTTGGGGCATCAAAGCCTTCACAGAACCAAGGTCCTCCCCTCTCACTGATGCCAGATAAATCCTCTGCTACATATGCACTTGGAGTCATGGGTCCCTCCAAGTGTACTCTTTGACTGGTGGTTTAGTCCCTGGGAACTTTGGGGTGTCTGGTTGGTTGATATTATTCTTCCTGTGGGGTTGGTAACCCCTTCAGCTCCTTCAGTCCTTCCCCTAATTCCTTAATTGTGGTCCTCCCACTTAGTCTGATGATTGGCTACATGTGTCCACATCTGTATTGTTCAAGCTCTGGCACAGCATCTCAGGAGACAGATACATCAGGCTCCTGTCAGCAAGCACATTTTGGCATCAGCAATAGTTACTGAATTTGGTGTCTACAGATGGGATGGTACAGTCTCTGGATGGCCTTTACTTCAGTCTTTACTCCACTCTTTGTCCTTGCATTTCCTTTTGACAGGAGCAATTCTGGATTAATATTTTTTGAGATGGGAGGGTAGCCTCATCCCTCAGCCAGGAGCGATGCCTATCCACTGGATATGGACTCTACATTTCTCTCCCCACTTTGTTGAGGTTTTCAGCTAATGTCATCCCTGTTGGATCTTGGGAACCTATTGGGTCCCTGTCATCTCGAACTTTCTAATGACTATCCCCAGTTCTCCATCCCTCACTGCTACACGTCTCTGTTCAATTTCCTGACCCTCTGTACATCTCCCTCATCTCTTCCCACACCTGTTCCCACACCCCCTTTTTCTCTCCCTCTCCTCTCTTCCTCCCAAGTGTACCCATTCTTTACCTCCCATGATTGTTTTGTTCCCCCTTATAAATAGGACTGTAGCATCCATACTTTGATCATCCTCCTTCTTGGGTTTCATATGGTCAATGAGTTGTATTGTTGGTATGCCAAGCTTTTCTTTGCAACTCTTGATTTTTGAAATTTGAAACAAATATTTGCTTTCACATTCACTATGTGGCCAAGGATAAACTTGAACTTCTGATCCTCCTACCTCTACTACCCAAGGGCTAGGATTGCAGTCAGGTGCCAGCACACTTTGTTTGTACAGTTCCTGAGATCAAGTCCAGAGATTTGTGCATGCTAAGCAAGCATTCAGACAACATAGCTACATTACAAGCAGTCTTAAATATTTAGAATATGTTTATTCTTTCCCTGTTCCCACCCATCAAATATTTTGTATAAGCCCAATCATTAAATCTTTTGGAGACAGTACATATTATTACCATCTGAATATAAAGAAGAATTACAATGTAGACCCATTAGAAGATTATAATAACTCTTATTAGTATTTTATAAGTCCAGGAATTAACAGAGTGCCTGGCTCACAGAAAATCAAAAGTATGTGTTGAATTATTCAAATAATGGTATTACCATTGACATAAATTATTAGCAGGTCATTATTTTATTATATCATCAACATAAATTACTAGCATTTTTATTATTTCATGATGTTTTCTATGCTATGTTTCTTGACAGGAGCCAAATTTATGCCTGCATTTTAAAAGAGTGATGCAGTAGAAGACTTAATATGAGGAAGGCAAGTCTGAAAATTCAAAGGCAGATGAAGGATTTCAAATATCCATTAAAAGACACATCATTTTATGTTTAGTTTAAAATAACCAGCCACCCCCTGGAGCTCCCAGGGACTATATTACCACCCAAAGAATACACATGAAGTCCATGGGTCCATGGCTCCAGCAGCATATGTGGCAAAGGTCTTGTTGGACATAAGTAGGAGGAGCAGCCCTTGGGCCTGAGGAGGTTTGATGTTCCAGTGTAGGGGAATGCCAGGGAAGGAAGGCAAGAGTGGGTGGGTGGGTGTTGATGTGGGAGGAATGGAATAGGGAGTTCCAGAGGGGAGACCTGAAAAGGGGATATAATTTGAAATGTAAATAAAAAATACCCAACAAAAGAAAAAACAAAAACTATATATATAATAGATAATATCCATATATATATATATATATATATATATATAGAGAGAGAGAGAGAGAGAGAGAGAGAGAGAGAGAGAGAGAGAGTCATGTGTTGTTGCGCGCACCTCCCGGGTCCCCCCTCACCCATGGGAGAGAAACACGAGAGGCAGAATTCGGGTAGTTACTGCAAACGAGGCTTTACTCTGTATCAGCAAACATGGAAAACGCGGAAGGGCTGAAGACAGGAACAGGCCTTGCTTAAATACACCCTAGAGTGACATATTCACTTCTGATTGGCCGTTTGCTCACCACCCAATATTACGCCTCGGGATTGGCCAGTGACTTTGGCGGGCTTTCTGCCTTTGGAGCTGCACAATTACTTGTTTACTAGTGGGAAGACACGAGGCCAGCGCCATCTTGGAATGGCGCATACTGACATACTCACTGCGGCTCCCAACAATGTGTGTATTCACAAATAAGTAATTTAAATAAAGTTACTCCACTTAGAAAAATAATGGCCTTCCCAAGAGCCATAAACTATCTAACAAAATCCCTAGTGTCAGGCATAGGAAACCTCCCTATGAGTAGTTATGGTATTCCCAAAACAAAATAGGTAAATTTCCTTTGGTTTCCTCCTAGAAGTTGAAGGTAAATCTCTAACACACTTCAGATACACTAGTTGGAGAAATCAAGCTGGAGCTGACCTGGAAGTCACTGTACTGAGGAGCAGCTCTCATAAATTCAAAGGTGATTTATAAGCTGCCAATAGAGAAAAGTAACTAATAGCCCCATTGAACTATAAACACAGTGAAGCATGACAGTGACCAACACTGATGACCAAACAATATCTATCCAGCACTGCAATAGTGATGTTCCTGTACAGTAAGTGATCAACAACTCTTTAATTGGACTTTGGGCTGGCTCTGCAGCAGGAAAATCATGCTTAGTACACAAAGAGACAACTACTTGGGCCTCACAGGGTCACAAAAGCTAGAGAAAAATCTGCTACTACAATGTTTCCAAACCAGTATAATTCCAAACTGCCTTCTAAATACTTAGCCTTATAGCCACAAATGAATATAGTTCTCATTGTTCATGAAAAAAGCTTATTTTTGCAGCAGACAAAGACCATTAGAAAAAGCCATAAGCAATTAAAATGCAGAGAACAATTGACCATGGGCTGCCCAACTCAAACAACAAAGCTTCTATACCTAAGACTAAGGGAACACCATGGAAGAGAGGGGTGAAAGATGTACATGCTAGAGAACCAGGGCATCTGCTATGAGATACTGTCTTCTATTTATGACAAGGAAATTGTACTTATGAAGTCCCAATAATGTTACTGCTTATCTAAGATCTACATAATGATACCACCAGTTGGTAGGCCAACATGAATAGGTGAAATATCACACAGACTTATCCTTAGATGATGAAATACTGACAATTAATGGTTATGGAGATGGAAACTTGTTTTACTCCCAGTATGAACTTCGTAATAGATTATTCAATTTTAAGCAGTCATCCCAAAATTCATATACACAGAAACACTGAATAAATATGAAAAAATAATACTTAAAAAAATAATGGATTTGAGAGGGGGCATGAGGAGAATGAAAAGACAATGAGGTTAGTATGGAAACTATGTAAATAGGTACTCATGTATGAAACTCTCAAAAATAAAGAAATAAAATTAAGAAAATAAAAAATAAAACTTACATGACTACATGGGTATGTCAAAACAAGCCATTTATTTGCAAAGAAAGGTTGTAATAAAGCCATCTCTCTGAAACTTCTTACTCACCTCATGTGATATATACATGATTAGCGACAATTTTAATACCAGAACTGTAAATACTCCGTGAAGCCTAAATGGGTTTCAAAAACTTAATAAAAATTCTCTACTATGAAAACAACATATATTGAAAGCATTTTATTAGTCTCTAATTCTATTTCAGTATGTTTTTTTTTAATGAACCATAGGGCTAGAGAACTGGCTTAGCAAGACACCCCTCTTACAGAGGACTCATGGTCCTTCTCCTACTACAAATGTCAGTGGGTTCATGGCCCCCTACAGCTCTAGCACCTAGGGAGATCCAGTAACTCTGGTCAACTCCTTTTCTCATGTGCACAGACCCAGACAAACACATACAAGCAAAACTTCAACATAAGTCAAAAATAAGTAAAACACTAATCACTCGTGAGAGTTTAAATTGATTTCAAATTTTTCATGTATGATTTTGGTCCACAAAACTGGCATACAATGACAGTGTCAAATATTTTATTTAAGCTCTCCAATTAGGAAGTATATTTATAATTTGAGGGGAGTTAGTATACTAGAAATAGTAGCCTTTGGTTGTATTTTGCTTTTATTATTGCATTCTCTGAGCATTCAGATATTGGTGTCAGAATACCTTGAATTATTCAGTCTTATTCCTTCTCTAAATATCATCACTGTGATTAACAACCATGTACTGTGAAAGATTTAAGGCCCATTCATTGTGCAAAGCTGAGTTCATGCTCAATGCTATTATCAACACTGGTATGAAAATAAATTTAGGCTCATTTGTTTTATATGGCTACTTGTGGATCACTTAGCTCAAATGTTGACAAATATGGTAGGGCTGATGTACGACTCTGGAAGCTTCCTCCTGCACAATTATCTGGAGGACCTTGATATCAGTCTTATTTTTATGATGTCATTATGTCAGGCAAAAAGTAGTCAAGGGGTCTGAAAATTTTCACTGCTTCAAACAATTAGAAAGACAGCTAAAAACTTTCTAAAGCTGTTATTCAGGTTTGGGACATCTATCTGCTCACAACTCACAGAATGAGTTCATCAGCATGTAACGGATGATTGATGGGGAGAGTAACGGTCCCACAACAAATGGCATAGAACTAGGAAAGTGTGTCTGGCAGGAAGTTTTGTGCATTGTATCTGTGCATTTTGTTCCCATTAGGAGAAAGCAATTTTGTCCTTCTCTCCCTTTGCTCTTATTAAATAGTAAAACGAGAGTGGCATACATCATGTGAACATGCATTTAGGACATCATTACACAGAAAGCTTCATAAAATTAATTCCCAGAAACCACTTTTGCTTATTTTGAGTCAGTAAATTTTGTGTGTGGCCCAAGACATCCTATCTTTAATAAATAAACCAGATGATTCTTTGGCATTTAGCTTGAAGGCTGGCTTTTGAGAACTAGGGGTCTAGATGACCCAGTAAATAGCCCCTGGAAAAGTACAGAGACACTATACACATAGTTTAGCTCCATTGCCCATAATAGGAATTCAATACTTTAAGTCTGAATTGGTCATTTGCTCAAACTGCTCAAATTGTGAAAAATCTGTAAAACCTAGCATGTTTGAAAATTGTACAGCCAACTACAGTTTCTCTGTCTTTAAACTTTAAATCTTTGTGAATGTTCACCCTCAAATATCATCAGATTCTGACCTCATTGGTGGATTTTTCCCCCTCATAACATGGTGGCTTTCATGAGCTTTATCTTCTCACATCTGAATTGGGTTCTTGAAAGGCTGAATGTGACGATAAAATGAAAAAATATGAATCAATGCAGACAAAAGTGATTTTTGTCTCTCTTTGGTGTCTAGTAATTTACTTTCAGTATGCATGAGAGCCCTGTGAATAAATTAAAGGGAAATTCCAAATTATGTATTGATTTTTATACAGCATAAAACAAGACCATGGATTTGATGGAGACCATTATACAAGGTCATAAATCTCAAATGTTGAAAAATGATGAAATTTGAAATACAACACTCGGTAGTAAAAAAAAAAAAAAAAACGCAGTGGCTCATTTTCTCTGAAACATAAGAACACAAACTATGGTGGATTGTTAAAATAATTCTTAAGCAGTTGCTAACAGAGATACATAAATTCTTAAAAGCTTTAGTCATTTTTCAAACACACCCTGCCACCATTCTAAGAAGAAAAAATTCAGCAAGTATATGCTTTATCATTTAGTGACTTCTACTACAAAAATCATATAATAGTAACTGGTGATTTTACAGTAGCATTGGGCAGATCTATATTTAGACCTTAGGATCTTTCTCGAAGCAAAGTTGCCATGGATGGAGCTATGCCAGAACCAATATGTAGTCCACTGAAAAAACTGGAGTAGTGAATAGAAATAATCTAATATCAAACATGTTTCTATGTGATAAAACCTGAAAACAAAGACAGGACTGTGAAGCAAAAGCATAAAAATCCATTTGGTAAATATAGGCATCTGTCTCCCAGCATTTTAAAAAGAGTATTCATGTAAGCATGGATGTACAGGTATGTGCAAGCCCCTGTTAGAAGTAATATCTAGTCATCTGGTATCCAGGCAGCATGCTTGTCAGTGGAGTTTTGTATGGACTAGATTTCTAGGTCTTTGGTTAAATTTTTGCCCTTCTATTTATTATAGATTTGAATATGTTCATTTGTAAGCAGTGGTGGAGGAATGTGGCTACATGTTGCCTGCTTTTTGCTGGTTATGATGATATCTAAGGAAGAAGGTTTAAAAACTTATTTATCTAAGACTTCTGGACATGCAGGAGCTATCTCAATGCCTACAAACCCAAAGTCGTTTATTGCTGTTGTTATTGTAAACAAAGCAAAGTATGTTTAAATAGAGCTGTGACAAGCAGCAGCACTTGAGCCAGCCACCCAGGGAATGAAACATCTTCTAGTAACAAAAATGTGAACAATGCATTAATTTCTTCATTAGAGGTGTGGGGAACCAGGAAAGAAGAAATGATATGCATTCAAGGATCCTGCAGTCAACAACATCAACAGAGATTTAGAGCTATAGTATAATCTGTGCAAATATTAAGTGTTTTTTTATAAATTTGCATAATGGCTAAGGGAAAAGCAAGTTCATATATGGCAGGGTGGCTTCCCACTAAACAATGGGTTGTCAAGCTTGCTTTTACTCACAGAGACATGGTTGAGTTAGACTATTGGCTCTACTCTGTACTTAGGACTGTAACTCCGTGGTGCTGTACAGATAAACACTGTTTTATAACAAGAGCCTAATTATGACTGCTCTTCATTTTTCCCTCAACTTACGGTAGTAACTAAATGTAATTGGGAACTCTGAATGTTAATAAAATCATGAATGAACTGAAAGTTAGGTACCTGAAGAGTTGACTTTTATGAAATGGACAAATACGTTGTAATCAAAAATTAACATTCATTAACATAAGTGCTTATTCTTGGCTTGCCAAGGCTATTTTCTAAACCCTACAACTTCAATTGTCTACTTCAACTAAATTCCACTAAACAAATCAGTTAATAATAATTAAAAAAATTACCTGAATCTATTATTTGTCTTTAGATCCTATTTTGTGAAATGGTTTTAAGCTATTATCTTCAGAAAAAAATAAGTTAGAAATAAATACATAAATCATAACTTGCTTTCTTCCATATAATTTGCTAATGAAACTTGAAATATTAGTTTTAATTAGGATACAAGCAGAATAGCTTTAAACATACAAAAATAAAACACCACCCCTTACTGAAGCAATATTGGTAATGAACACTTACCTGGGAGAAAAAAAGAAAATCATTTTTTTTTAATAATGTGTCCTCTAGTAGGTTTCTGATTATTTTGATTCAGTGGATGGCTCCACATCCATGACTATTTGAGTAACACTAGCTAGACTTATTTAGGGGTTACCAAGCAAAGAAAAACATTAAATTGGTAGGGAGTGCACTAGATAAGATAGAGGCAATTGGAAGGGAAAATAGGGTAGATTCTATCATATTTCAGTGGTGTGTGTGTGTGTGTGTGTGTGTGTGTGTGTGTGTGTGTGTGTGTGTGTGTGTGTGTGTGTGTTTTACTCATAAAGAATTTTTGTTAAAAAAGAAAATATGAAAAGTAAATATCCAGTAATGCATTATTCCTGCAAGAAAAAAAATATGTATAAAAAATGCTTCTAAATATAAATTAATAATTGGTTTTCTACACAAATACAAAATTAAATCTAAGATTTCTGTATTCTCATTTAAGTTACCACTGCTAAATTTGAACATTAGTAACTGATAGATTGTCTAAAAAAAATCTTATCTTATCTTACATGAAACTGACATCAGAATGTCAAAAACTCAGGAACAATTTGATTCAAAGGGGCAAATAAAATGGCATATGTATTGTGTGTCTTTGCATGAATATCTATTCAATCTGAACATTTTAAAACATGACAGTGTTACAGATATCAAAATATATACAGAACAGGTCACCATCATGTCTTAACCCTGTTACATTTAATTACCTGTTAAGGTTTAGAAAAAAAAAAAAGAAGATGCTTTTACTAAACATGTAAACTAGAAGGTAGAACTGACCTCAGAGAAATGTTATTTCTGCAACAATCAGTTAAACCCAAGAGCTAGAGTAAAAGAGAAAATTGGATGTCATTTATTCATATGGTCACTAAACCCTTGACCATTGTTAACACTCTTGAATTTGCACATAAGAAAAATGTGTAAAGTAAAATTTGCATAATTATGATAATGTCTGCCACCTGTACCACAGTTATATGCCTCAGATGCCTTGAAAGCAAGGTCAGTTATAATTATCATGCTATTTCTGCTACAGGACTTGCTTCTTTGCTGACATTAAAGGGCACATGAGCTCCTTGCTGTAAGATTGCACAGTGCAAGGATTACGTAAACAAATGTAAGTCACCATGAAAATCTAGTTTAGTATACTTTTTACCACACATTATGTCTTGCTTCTAAATATCCAAAACTCTCTAAACGTACACAGTATGATCTCATGAACCATGATAAAAATTGACATTATTATCTTTATACTCAAACATGAATGATGTCCACACTTCCTAAGTCCTACCTTGGGTTATTACCGGCATCTGAATTTACACACGACCAAAAGGAAGTTTGCCAACCACAGTGAAACAAGAAATAAAAAGTTTCCTTCAAAAGCAATTCAAGAATTTAAAGTCGAATGAGACAATATTATTTAGAAACAAAAGTACATTAGAATATTCCAGGTCATATATTCTTCAGTATGTCTTACCAATGAACAACATGATAGACATATGCCAGACAGATACTCAGACATTGCATAAATACCATAATAATGATTGTCAACTATTTTTCTAAACAAAAATGAAGCTAATTATGGGAAATTTCTACAAGTAACTATCTTCATGGTGGAAGTTCTTTTAGTATTTAATAGTCATTCTTTCTGTATATAGCTACACCTTATAAAAATGCTAGCTAGCCAATGTTTATGTAAAAAACATTGTATGCTCGCATCCAATATTTATGGCAAAAAGGTTGTAGTGAAACCCTCAAGTTATCGTCTAAATGCTACTGTCCATAAGACACAGTGACATCTAGATTTTGAAAAGGTCACAGAGTACAAAACAAAAAAAAAAAGTATATGCTGTTTGAATATCACTTGTAAAAGTGCGTACTAAGTGTTATGGTTTCCTAATTAGTGTAAACAATTCTCAGGCATTGTAAACATCCTAAGAATAAGAAAGGCTAGGGCCCTTTTCATGCTTGCTTTGGGCTAGTGTTTTGGCTCTCTTGCCAAGCATTTAGCTTTGATTTTTGGCTAGTATTTTAGGATTCTAAAGAGTTGGAAAAAAAATCTGAGAGAAATCAAGAAAAATGAAGTGAGAAGAGCAAGAAGAAAAGAGGGCTTAAAATAAGTATTGGTGGTATAAAATGGTTTATGTCTTGTTTGCATCTTCAATTTGTTAAAATTTCGATGTTGAAGTAAATTCAAATAAAATTAAAAACCACCAAATGTTCTTCTCTCATATGACACTGAAAGAACAATTGATTGCCTGCTATGTTTGAACACTTTGCAAATACCTTGAGAAATTTAATTAACATTTTGAGTAAAACTTATTAAAAACTTATATTTTTAACATACACCCCATATAAAAGAATATGTTATGATAAAACTTCAATATTCAATGTATGACTTTTTTTATTTCAATGACTATGTCCTAGGCATAGTAATTATGATGGTATCAAAGATGAGCAATAACCTTGTCACATACAACAATGAAATTACAATTTCACAAATCAAAATTCCAAGTACCACTTACTTGTAGTAATATTGGGTAAGAAACATTAGTTCTTAGTCCTTTTATTTTCAAAATGGTTGTGGTATCATTAAGACAGTGTTGAATACTTAGAACAGTTAATGCAGTAGCTGTGACTAAATGATGTGCAGTACAATAAATGTCTAAGTTTTCATCTTTTAACATAATTTTTGTGCAATGAAAGGCTTAAATATGCAAAAGTGGTGAACACAAGATTTTGTATCAGAGAAAATCCTAAATAAATAAGTGATCTTGTCTTGTCATTACTATTATAGTAATATGATATAGTACGTTTTCCATTGCCATATAAACTGAAAAGAACTTCTACAATTTGAACTCAAACGTGCATCAAGGATGGGTTTTGGTATGTCAAAGCAAACTATGCCCAGAGTCAGATCCTGACACAGAAATGTCACTGTGAATTTTTGCCAAATACAAACCACCGTAAGCTACACAGCATGGAAAGGTTTTATAAAGATAAGCCAAACCACTTAAATAAGCAAACAAAAAGAACAAAATAAAGCTTGTAGGTAGCTATCCTTCTAAACTTCAAGAATTGTCACTATTTTTACTCTACCCAACTTTCTGTTTAAATGTTTGTCTCCAAATACTATTGTTCTGTTCTTGCCTCAAGAAAATTATACACCTCATTTCCCTAAAAGCTTCATTTTGAGCTGGGACATGGATATTTCTTCAGGCTACATTTTTCAAAATGAGCATCAGAAGAAGTCATAACTTCTACTTTTGATATAAACTCATTTTTCTTTCCATATTGAGTATTAGTAATTTTACTGAGATTTGGTGGGACTTAAGACTACAAAGTTGTAAGCTGGCTTCAATTAGTGATCAAAATGCAATCAGCATCTAAATGCAATCGGTAAAAATTTTCTTTATGAAGTCCTAACTTCAAATTATGTCTGCTTTAAAATATGTTTTGTAATATACTTTGGGTTGTAAATATTTAGAATTACTAAAATATCTACTATTTAAACATTTAAACATCAGTTTAAAATACACAATATTGTAAATGAGCAATTGCAGTGGATGTGACAGAAAGTAATAATTCCAAACCTAGTTTTAATTTTCAATGATAACTTAGCTATATCATCTTCCCTATGTTTATTCAAAAATAATCTTTCTCCTATAAAATTAAAGAATGTAGATTGATAAACAATTTTTTAACTCAGCATTTTGTGATGTAGCAACGATGAGCTCCAAAATCGTCAACATGATTTGTAGCTTCAGTAGGTATTTCAGTATACAGTAAGCACCAACCATTATGCTCAAAGATAGAAATATAAGTAGGGAGGTAAGCAAAATAAAAATTCATAAGGTAATTAGAATTCCTGGTATTTCCATATTCTGAGAGAAGCCACATATTTCCCAAGCCATTTACCACTCCTATAGAAACATTTGAAGACTAGAGAGCTCATGTTTGTTGAATGAACGGATGAATGGATGAATGGATGGACAGATGAGCAAATACACCCCGAATCTTTTGAAATTGCTAGGAAATACTCCAAATTGCACATCTACTAGAAGAATTATGAAAGAAGTTAGTTGAAGTGATGAAACAGGTAGAACAGGTGGGCCTGAGAATGGGGTATGGTAAAACAAGTAATAACCCTAGTATTCAGAAGGCAGACACAGGAGCAATTCCACAAGGTCAAGTGTGGGTTGATATAGATAGCTGGTTCCCCTGGACTACATACTTGGAGCCTGCTTTAGTTACCTTTCTAATACTGTGATAAGACAACTTTTAGGAAACTTTTAGGAAAACTAGTTTATTTGGGGTTTACTGTTTCAGAAGTGTAGATTCCATAATCATCATCCTGACAGGAAGCATGGCAGCAAGCAGCCAGGCATAGTGCTGAAGCAGTAGATGAGAGCTCACAACTTGAAACACAGTCATGAGACAAAGAGAAAATGATGGGAATGACTCTGGCCTTTGAAACCTAAAAGGCTTCCTCCAGTGACACAATGACTCTAACAAGAACATGTCTCCTAGTCCTTTTTAGACAGTTCCGCCAAATAGCAACCAAGTACTCAAATATATAAGCTTATGGGCTTCACATACATACTTCAAACCACCACAGACCCTATCTGTACAACAAACAAATAAATAATAAAATAGTAACAAAGAACATGACTAGACTAAACACAAGCAAAATTCATTGACTCTAGCACCAATAGCCTTAAGAAACATAGGCAGAAACAAGAAGTGAAAGTCTCATTTTTATGAAAATATTGCAAAGATATTAGAAAAATGTCATCTCAACTATCAAAACAATCAGTTCACTATAGAGTGGCCTTTACTTTATAGATACATATAATTCTTATTTTTAATGAAAGAATGTTTTAAGATTCTAATTAGATATTTGATACATTTTTCCTTGACATCAGCATACTCTTGGCTGTCTAAGTCTTTCTTCATTAGCTATGTGTCTGTAATACACAGTGACACAGATATGTTGTTTTGAAGCCTGTATTTAAGTCTTGGGGAAAAAGATAAATAACATCATTTATGAAAGTTCTGATTGCTAGTAACTGTTAAGGTTGATTAAACACAAGTCCTTGACAGAATTTTAATGAGAAGTAGTTGAAGATCAACGGTACCAGAATGCTTCCTTAGTGCTAGATTGTCTAAAAAGTTAAGGAGGGAAATGTGATCTCTTATTTCTGAAATACCTATACTTAAGCAGCATTAATCATAATATATAAGAAAACAAGCAATTTATGGGAGCTAATAAATATGGATACCCTTTATCATCTTCAGATGTCCTTGTTAATTTCTGGTCTCCTTCAATTTATGTCTTTGATAGGTCTCTTCAGGTCTTTGATTTCTACCTCAATCACAAATGGGGCAAGAGAAAAACACTCTCTTCTGAATACAACAGAACTACTTGACTTGTGATTTCATAGGAACTTTGGTGGCCTGCACAAGACAAACCACTCAACATTCTAGCATGAGCCAGGGAGGGTTGTGTGAGTCTTCATGCCTAACTAAAAAAGCCATGTTCTAGTTGATGACTTCTGGAGAAAGGAACATCACTTTTTTTTTAATTTGACCCCCTGGAAGGTCAACTATGCTCCTGCAACTAGCCCCAGTCATGATTATATAAACTACACAAGTGGACATCTGTGGGTTATTAAAAAGAGATGGGGCACAAAGTTGGGGTAGATTTGGAAATACGATAAATCTTGGAGCAATGAAAATAAAAATGATCAAGCTTTACTGTGTGAAATTGTAAAATGATAATATAGTGTTATAAAAATAGAACATCACTCTTAATATTGGTGAGGTTATTACTATTAGTTGATCTTAAATCTAGGATCTTTAAATCTGTATTCCAGTTTTGAAGGAGTACTTCAGTGGTAAAGTAGTTCCTTGCAAGGCTTCATTCCTAGAACCTTGGGTGAAAAAAATTATTTCAAGTCACTTGTGTTGATTTTTGTTGTGTTTATTTTGCTGCAAGCTATTATTTTAACACAAGAACACCAGTTGCCACCAGGAAAAGCTGAGCAAGACAGACTTCCTACCTAACATACAAGTCAGTGTTGTCACCTGTGCTTTTAGACTGCCACATGATTCCTGAGAAAGGCTGTCAGAAAAGCAGACAGACCAAGCCCTAAACCCTTAGGCAATGATTTGTGCTTGGTTCAGCAGGCCAGATACAGCCCAAGTGCTTTGGGCTCTTCCTAGGGCACAGGGGCAGGCTAAGAGATTTATAAATAGTGAAGAATATTATAGCCTGTAGGGCAATCATTATACATTCAACTCTCTTACCGTCAAAAGCAAAATCTTGACGCTACAAGATACTCAGTATTAGCTCAATGTGGTTGATTAGTGAAAAAGTCCAACTTCATTTCTTGACTCTGCACTTCAAAATGTGTTCCAAGAATCTACATAGATATTTTTTATGGAAATTAGTAGGCTATATAGACATAATTTATAGTCAGAGTCCCTATTTTAAAAAAAAGGAAATCATAAGCATCATTTAACTTCTGGGTCATTCTTTTCAGTTTCCAAATTTCTATCTGAAGTATTTAGCGAGCACTGTAAATCTCTCTTGCCAAAACTAGATTTGAAATACTAGGAATTGTACCTTTGGACTGAGAAACAATTATACTTCCTGTAAAATCCAGAGGGGGAATAAAATCCATTAGTAATAGATGTTGGACCATGCACTTAAAGATGCAGTTTAGGGTAATATTCAGAAATCATAAACATAGGATAAAGTGGTACATCCAGGAAATGTGTTACTAGATGAATTCAGGGTCTTTTCAATATGCCTACTATGGCAATCAGTGAATTATCTGGGTCTTAGTTCTGGAGAATCAGAATCAAATATAAATTTCAATTAGTGTAAGACTAACTTAAGGAAAGTAACATAAACTTACCAAAGGCTTCCATGAATCACAAGAGGAGGTAATATGGACTATTCTTGCCTTAGTGTTTAAACATACCTCTCCATATTACATACCCTCCATAATAACAATCCACTCACAGTAAACCCATGATAACTAAAATGTGTTCAACCCTCTATTAAGACACTTGCCTTCCTCTTGTATGTTCTTCCAATTTTTCTGAATGACATCTATATAGTAAGGTGTACACCAAACTACATAAGGAAACTCTAACTAAAATACCAAACAGTGCCTATGTTTGTGTCAATTTTGAGGAAAGATTTTTCTCAGTGAAAAGCTTTTATAAATAAAGTCATTAATTTTTATTCTGGTCCTAGCTATACATGTCCAATTCAAATACATTTATTCACTTTTTTAAAATTGTAGATTTTCATTTGTAGAGAAAAATATTTCTATGGAAAGATTGCTTGTACCTTCTTCAAAGCCTGGTCAATCCAAGAATAATGCAAGGCTGGGGCTTAAACAAAATAATCATGTGCCAATAATATCAATGAAAATTAAAATATAAGACAGAAACAAATATAGCTTTCTTTAAATTTTCCTTGTTACCAATCTTCTTATTGGCTAATTGTTTGTAAAAATTTAATATAATTTCAGTTAAGTTATATTTAAAATTCACAAACCAGTCTTTAACATCCTTAGCTAAAGAGAAACACTGGTGTGTGCATGGTGATATTGTACAAAGAAGCCGCTTATGAAGAAGTAATGAATTAACTGCTGGGAAATCAAATTCCTCTCAAGACATTAAAGGTTATATCTGCCTTATCTTTCTGCATAATAATCTTTTTATAGTTTTGTTTTATTGGTTATTTTATTTATTTACATTTCAAATGTTAGTCCCTTTCCCGGTTTCCCCTCCGCCTGCCTCACAGCCCTAGCGTTTCCCTACACTGGGGCATTGAGCCTTCACAGGACCAAGGGCCTCGATTTTCATTGATGCCAGATAAGGCCATCCTCTGCTACATATGCAGATGGAGTCGTGGGTTTCTCTATGAATTTTCTTTGATTGTAGATTTTGTCCCTGGGTTCTCTGGGGGTTCTGATTGGTTGATATGTTCATCCTATAGAGTTGCAACCCAGATGTCCCTTAACAGAGAAATGGGTACAGAAAATGTGGTACATTTACACAATGGAGTACTACTCGGCTATTAAAAACCATGGCTTCAGGGGCTGGAGAGATGGCTCAGTGGTTAAAAGCACTGACTGCTCTTCCAGAGGTCCTGAGTTCAATTCCCAGCAACCACATGGTGGCTAACTGCCATCTGTAATGGGGTCTGAGTACCTCTTCTGGAGAGGGTTATCATGTACTAATATACATAAAATAATGAATAAAAATAAATATTTTTTTAAAAAGAAAAAAAAGCCTAGCAGTGGTGGCACACGCCTTTAATCAACGCACTTGGGAGACAGAGGCAGGCAGATTTCTGAGTTCGAGGCCAGCCTGGTATACAGAGTGAGTTCCAGGACACCAGGACAGCTAGGACTGCTCAGAGAAACCTTGTCTTGAAAAACAAAACAAAACAAAACAAAACAAAAACTTTAAAAAAAATCATCATGAGTGAGGTAACCCAGTCACAAAAGAACACAATGGCATGTACTCACTAATAAGTGAATATTAGGAAAAAAGCTCAGAATATCCAGGATACAACTCACAGACCATATGAAGTTCAAGAATGAAGACCAAAGTGTGAATGATTCAGTCCTGCTTAGATGGGGATGAAAATAATCACAGGAGGTAAAGGATTAGAGGGAATTGTGAGGAAGAGAGAAGGGGAAGGGAAAAAGGCAGGGACAGGATCAGGTGTGGGAGGAGACTAGGGAGATGTACAGAACATCAGGAAATTGAACAGAGGTGTGTAGCAATGGGGGATGGGGAACTAGGGGTAGCCACCAGAAAGTCCCAGATGCCAGGAAAGCCACAGTCTCCCAGGACCCATAGGTCCATTAGCTGAAATACCCAACAAAGGGAAGAGAGAACCTGTAGAGACCATATCCATAGGTTAGACAGGGTCTCAGGTTGAGGAATGGGGCCATCCACCCACATCCAAAATTTTAACCCAGAATAGCTCATGTCTAAAGGAAATACAGGGACAAATACTGGAGCAGAGACTGAAGCAAAGGTCATCCAGAGACTACCCCACCTGGGGACCCATCCCATATGCAGACACCAAACCCAGAAACTATTGCTGCTGCCAAGTGCTTGTTGACAGAAGCCTGATATAGCTGCATATTAATTTTAAAAATAATCTGTTACAAGTCTCCTGACAATTGTGACAAGTGAAATTTAAAGGCTCCCTCTGGAGTTTATATTTTACTTTTGAAAGTAGTGACATGCAACTTGATTTCTATAACAAATGAAGGGAAACATTTCTTTTCCCATTCATAGTCAAACATGTATTCCTTTTTTAATACAGAAAGACTGTCAGCTGATAGAGAACAAGGAACTTATCTCTTTCTTCCCCTTTTAACAGATGGATACAATTCAACGGAGATGATTGAAAGGAGTTTGCTTTCTTGTATGATGTTTGTTCCCACCTAAATCATCAAAGTCATCTGTAAAACCAACAACATGACTATAATTATAGCCATTATTTGTCAAATGCTATTGTGATGTCTATTTGTCTTTATAAAAAAAAAATCATTCAAGATATAATAACACGGTCTGAGCTTTCCAAATGAGGAAATTAAGGCATACAAGGATTAAATAATAGCCAAATATTGACATTATTGGCAAGTAAGTAAATGAATGTTAAATAATAATAAATTATTATGTCATTGAAACAAATTAGTAGTATTTAGCCATCTACCTGAGCCACATAATTGATGGAAAGAAGAGTCTTCATTCACATGAAAAACCCCACTTCCTCAGTCACTAATAGAACACAGTATTGTAATGTTTGAGCGGTTTTACCTTGTGCTATGACATACAAAATATAATAAAGATGGAGTAAGGCATAAGGTAGCCCCAATATTAACATTTTCTTCAATGTTACAAGAACTATTGCATAGCTTCAAATTTATAAAATGCAAGAAAATAAAGATTTCATCTGTCACAAGGAAATGAGTTCTCATTCTATATGATCATTGTGACATGGAGTAACCATAAGAAACACAAACGTTAGCCCAAGCAGTGGGCTAACAAAGTCAGGTCTTCAGGCTCCTACCGCGAATACGAATAATACGATTTTCATAGATTTTTCTCTCTTCCTCCTCTCCTTCCTTTCCTCTCTCTATACCACTTATTGGAACCTGGTCTAGGAATAGAGTCATAAGAAATAAATGTTGACTGCTTGCAATATGTCAAAAAAAAAAAAAAAAAAAAAAAAAACGATAGTAAGTCTTATGTCCTCAGTTTCTCTGAAAATGTGGAATTGATCTGAAATATGTTTTCCTGTTTCTCCCAAATATAGCAGATAGGAGGGCGTTAACTTCCGCTGTTGCTATTCGTGTGTCTCTAAGGAAAAACACATTTTTCCATGTGTGGCTGAATTTGAGCTTGCCCACTTTACTCCGGTGGCACTTCTTAATCCTCAGAGTATAAATTGCTCTGAATAAAGATGGCTATTGAATGAGACTTTGATCTGCCTCATTTTTAGACTCTACTCTCCCAGTTTCACACTGCCAACTAGAGCAGAAAACACCCTTTTTAATTTGTCAGTTACATTTTAAATTTTAATTCACAATGCTTATATTTA
Source organism: Arvicanthis niloticus (assembly GCF_011762505.2). Taxonomy (NCBI): domain Eukaryota; kingdom Metazoa; phylum Chordata; class Mammalia; order Rodentia; family Muridae; genus Arvicanthis; species Arvicanthis niloticus. The sequence goes on along the minus strand of NC_047664.1, from coordinate 57,440,503 downwards.
AGATCTTTCAAAAATGAATAAAAACCTGGTCATCTATAATCCAAGCTGCTGGATACACTGAGTCAGGAATACTACAAATTTAAATCTTAGCTGAGTCACAGAGTTCATTCAATGGCAGCTTAGCGAACTTAGTAAGACTATATCTCAAAATCAAGACTAAAACTGAGGGGGGCTAGGGGTTGGAGTTGGCTAATCAGTAAAGTGCATTTCACAAGGTATGAGAACCAAAATTTCATCCCCAGAGGCCACTTTAAGAACAGAAGCACGCATGTAGACACACACACACACACAAAGAGAGACAGAGACAGAGAGAGACAGTGGGTGAGAATAAAAGTAAATGGTAGAGTATTTGCCTATAATCAGTGAAGCTCAATATTAAAAAGAAAAATAGTTATAATGAGAGCTACTATTTTTTAAGCACTTAGTCTTCTATTTTACTGCAGATAACAACAGTTTTTATGATACAATTATCAAGGCCTAAGTTTCTATTTGTGATTTCAATGTAGAAGATAGGTGATGATTTGTCAAGATGAGCTAGGAATAGTAGCTTTGGTACAGGGACTCTATATGAGATAACAGTTTCTTTTTGTAGCATGTAACATGGAATTGTTTTCTTGAGATTCTTATATCCAATTAAATCAAATAATCAAATTATAGAAAATCACTTAGGATGATATACTGAACTTGTTACCAGACACCCCCCCCCCAAAAAAAAGGCTTTGACTCAGTTGTAGGTAGAGGAATCAGCAAGATTGTTATACATTTTCTGAACTCAAATGACTTAGTCTACATGAGTTATAAAAAGAACACAATGGAATACTATGAAAATTAGAATATTATACTTTTAAATGAGATGAGAACAATGACATAAAGGTTCATGTGAGGAGAAAATTGCAGAATTTTTCTAACTTGGACTTTAAACTTTCAAGCAGTCATATGCATTCCCTGGCTCACTCTCTTCCTCTTCTCTATTGTTGATCTGCCTCTGTAAACCTAGATCAATGGGTAAAGTTCTCTAATGCCCCACTTAGAAGTCAAACTGAACCAATGATAGGTAGGTCTGAAAAGGCTTCAGATGAGAAGTATTTACCAATGTCTATGTATTTTTCTTTTCACTATTCACACTACCTTAATAAGCCTATTGTGTTCTATGAAACTCGAGCCAGGTAATGATATTTTCAATAGAGTATTATTTGATAATAATGCATGAAACATTGTCAGTCATTAAAAGAGGATGACATTTTAAGAGTAGGGCTCATAAACAAATGATACATAAAGTAATTAAATAAACCTGACTTCTTTAAATGATTACTTACACTTAGGCAGTTTCTTTGTTGGCAGATGGCTTTTGTTAGATTCTCTGACACTGGATAGCAAAGTAAAGCCAAGAAAGTGAAGTTAACTGTGGTGTTTTGCTCAGATATGTTGCTGGAAGGATAATGGAAGATGAGCAGAATCTCCTTTGTATCCCCACTTGCCTTAGCACTAGGAAGAACCTATTGTTTGCAGGACATTGTACCCACATTTAATTCTAACAGAGGCAGAGAGACAGAGAAAGAGAGACAAGGAGAGGCAGGGAGGCAGGTGGATCTCTGTGAGCGCAAACAAGGCCAGCCTGGTCTACAAAGTGAGTGTTAGAACATCCATTTCTCTTACACAGAGAAACTGTCTCCAAAATGAAGAACACAAAGTCTGCAGGACAGATGAATGAGAGACAGGAAAAAAGGAATTGAGGGGTGGGAAAGGAATGAAGGAAGAGAGAAAGACAGAGAAAGGAAGGAAGGAAGGAAGGAAGGAAGGAAGGAAGGAAGGAAGGAAGGAAGGAAGGAAGGAAGGGAGACACAAGGCTTTCACTCAGCTCAATCACCAAGGAACAGGATGTCCACTTCTTAAAGAATTGAGGAAGTGAGAACTTCCTACTCCCTCATCTCCAATGCCATGGGAGAACTAAGCTGGTACAAATATCAAGTCAACACAACCATATTTTTGCAGAGTGGAATGTTTCATCCATGACAAGCACTTACTTATTTATCTCTCTCTTGAGAGGGATAAAAAGAACTCTCTGAGAAAGGCTCCATAATGACCAACTCTTTCTCAACCCAACTCTCTGCTTTCCCCTTCTCTCTCTCTCTCTCTCTCTCTCACACACACACACACACACACACTAAATAACAAACAATTCAAACTTCAAATATTAAAAAGATATATTAAAAAGAGATAATTAAAAAGAGATATTATAACTGAGTTTTCATTGAATAACTCAGTCCAGGGATGATGTTCATATGATATTTAAGAACTGAGATCATCAGGTCACAGTTTCGAATTCTAATTCCATTTATACAGCTGCTGGTACAGGGTATTTTGTCATCAGTACAGTTAATCTCCCTATGGTTATGCTTTTCTACTTATAATGAGAAAAGAAACAAAAACTTCTACCGTATAATGTTCTGGTAAAGACCAATAAAAATTGTGTATCTAATATGTCTTGCCACATAATGTATAACCATGAAATGTTTATTCTAAATAATAGTATTTTTGTGAGCTTGGGTCAATTTTTATTTCCAGAAATATAGCCACTTAATGATTTGAATTCAACATTTCCTTCAACCAATTTTTAGAGAAACAGACAATAATAGAGCAAAAATTAGTTTGACCATTTCCCAGAATATGCTTAAGTGATTGTATCACTTTTACTTGAAATGTTTCAAAAGAGATAAGCCATTCCATGTTTATTTGAAAACCTAATCATTTTCTTCTTCATCTCATTTCCCTTGTATCCTTGAGGCAATTGTTTTTAGCCAGTATATATCTTCACATCTATGGTATTTTACTTTTGCTAGTACATGACCCATACAAAAACAGTGGTGTTTGAAAGGTTTGGACATTTTATAAATAGTATCATAAGTATTACAGTCATAAATATTACAGTCAACCTTGTATTTTAAAATCAATTGTTTGTCTCTCTGTTTGAGAAAGGGTCTCTCTACATTGGCTTATATGTCCTAGAATTCACTATGTAGGTCAACCAGGATGAAATTCACGGAGATCCACCCTCCTCTGTCTCTTTAATCCCAAGTGCTGGAATTCAAGGTGTGAATTACCATGCCCAGTCAGGCCTTGTTATTTAGATTCAATAATAGGATTTGAAATATAGCTGAATATGCAATGCTTCATATACCCATGCCCTTAAGTTTCAGTGAATTAATTCATTATATACATATTCTATAGTATATCAATAATTATCAAAGAATAATATAAATATAAGTAAGGATATTGCTTATTTGGGGGGGGGATAAGTTTCTGTAGTGAGTTAACTCAATCACATTTCACTGTAAAGCCTGGTAAAAAAATTGTTAAGTTGAGAAATTAGGCTGTTTGTTCATTTAATATACATATTTTCAAGTTCGGAATAATGATCAAGTGCATTAAACATAACGTATCAACTGATACTTCTACATGGAATATACAGTCAATTTTATATTATTTATCTTCAACTTGCCATTAAGCATTTTCTATTTAGCAACTCAGATGGGCAAAAAGGAAAGCTATATTAATTTGTACCCATCTGATTTCCAGTGTATTTGAGCTTCTATACATTAATAGAAAATTGTTCTTTAATGTGAACAGTGTTTTATAGCCTAATAGCAACATAATTGATTCATTTTCAATTTTTTAACCTGTGTTAATACATGTGCTAGTTTGATACTTATGTCAGTTTCTTCTTCATTAACCTTTATCCATCAACTAATTTATTGTAATGCATGAACCATTTGCCTTATAATAAACTAAATTCATTTTCATGTATACTCATTTTCTCTAAATTTTTCATTATATCACTGTGGATATGCCTGAACATATATTCTTTAGCACTCATTGAGAATTGATTACATTACTCTCTTTTAAAATTCTATTCTAATTAATATAATCACATTGGCTATGTATGGTAATTTAGAAAGAACTTTAAAACCCATTTCTCATAAAATATACATTTCACATTAAATATACATTTCTTTTAAATGTTGTAACTACTGAACTAAGTCTTTAATTTCTGTCCCAGGAAATTGAAGAACTGTAGCCAAAGTTTATTCTTCCTCATGTAGACTGTGCTGAAAGTTTCCTTCACATTTCAAAGTGATTTCATATCTTACTAATGTAACTCCTCACATTGACATCAAATATTTAGTCCATTTTTCCTTTCCTCCTTGCTGAATTTCCCCACTGTTTATCCACAGTGGTCTACTTATTTCCTAAGACAAGTGCATGGAAACTCAGACTGTGATGCACAGAAGTCTTTGAAAGGTGACATTGTTGGTCCTTACTTCAAGCAGAACAGTGCCTATTTCTCCAACCCAGGAACAGTGCATATGTTTTGCACTGACCAGGTGTGACACACTGTGAATCCTCCAAAAGTACACATTCTAAAAACCTACAACTTCTATTTTCATCCTTGTAGAATCTTGGAGGCAGCATGAGGAAAGTGTTCCAGGGTAAAAATGTGGTGCTGAGATGAACTGCTCCAGCTGATTCTTGTAACCAAGAGTGCTATAAATTTATGTCAGATGACACAAGTACAGGCAAGACTAAACTGCCCATCTGGGTGTGCCTGTAGAGTCTGTAATTTTACAGAATGAGATGATGAATAACATGATTATTGACTTACATGTTATACCACTCATATTCTCTTAAGCTTTACTCTATGAGCAAAATAAAGTCATCATTGCACACAATTCTCAATGCTCATGGAAACCACTATTGCATTCTCTAATTTTGCTTTCAAAGTACAGGATTATGTCAAGCAGTTCTAACCACTTCTTGCTCTCATGTTCTTCTTTATATAAAATTATTCCCAGCAATGTCATACAGATCTAATTATTTCTTTTAGTAATAGTTGTGTTAAATTAGATTCTCTCTCTCTCTCTCTGTGTGTGTGTGTGTGTGTGTGTGTGTGTGTGTGTTTGTGTGTGCCATAATCTCTATAACCATTCTCATTCCAACAGAAACTCACTGTTGCTGTTTGCTCTTCTATGCACTATGGCTATGAATATTTCCATGTCCCTTCCTTGTGCTGGGCACACTGAACTCCAAGAGACAATTTGGAATAGTGTCTCTGCAGCAAGTCATATATGCCAAGCTCGCCTCTCCCAGTTCCCTTCTATGTTCTTCACTTTTTATTTTGATATCTTTGTTTAGTTTGTTAAATGGTCAGTATTCAACCTTTAGTAACATATTTGTATTAAGCATGTCACTGAAATAGCCCTATAACATCTTACAGACCAGACTTTTCTCTGTGAAAATTGACAGAAATAGTATCTTAACTGTCTTTAATTTAGGGCTTTATCTCTTTATCCAAACAACAAAAAATATCATTTCATTGTTTTTCTCTTTGCTCAGTTAAAGTTGAGAAGGGGACTCATAGCCATATTCTTTCTCTTTGAAAGCACATGTTCATTCTAGTTCAGAAGCATAGTAGGTTTGTATTTTCCAGTTTATTTATTCCAACTCTAAAATAGTGATTCCTCCTTTGTCTACATTTTAAAATTGCTAATTAAATCATTCTCAATACCTTTTTTCATGCATGTACTATGTTTTTATTCCTCTCCTGACTGATTCAACCTCCCTCCCACCCTCTATCCTTCATATACCTTTACAAATTCCTTCCTCACATTAAAGTCTGTTTGACTTGTTTTGTGACCTGATCCAACAACTTTAACCAGGAAAAACGGAGTAACATGGGTTTGTAACTGACCATGGAGACATCTTGCTTCGTTGTTTTATTCTTCGCAAATTTTGTATTATCTTTTAATTTGTCACCATTAATTTTAATGCTCATAGAAATATATTTAATATTATTAATTTAATACTTATATACTTATTTTTATTTGCAGAAACTTTAATATATTCTTTAATAAAATTTCAGAGTTTACAAGGTTATTTGAAGTGATATTTTAATATTTCATTTACCAAATATGTGCTGAAAACACATAAGTACAATGGATTTATCTGTGAAGCTTCTACCCCTCTGTTACACACACATGTACACACATACACATATACACACACATGAATATAGTTCTAATTATCTGTTAGTAAATTCATAGCAATTTTTATAAAATAAAATCTCATAAGACTATGGAGATTTTCATGACTTCCCTGACTAACTGTGGCATTTACTATTGTGTTTTATTAGGACTAGATCAAGGATCCTTGGATGGTTCAATATGAGCTCGTCATTGTTAAATGTCATGATAGCTGTAGATTTTCAAAAGAATTTTCACCATCATTAGAATGAAAGTATTTTCAACTAAGTTTAAAAAGAATTTTGGCTCATAATTAATTCTTAGTATTGTCAGAATACTTATGCCTGATTTATTAGCAATATCCAAAAATCTTACTTTTAATGATTGTAGGATGATGATACATTTTGACCTAGAATTACTGAAATAACTCGTATTTTAATATCATATGTACACTTGTAATAGATGATTGAAGTGATTTTTACTTATTATTATTATTATTATTATTATTATTATTATTATTATTATTATTATTATTCAGTGCTTTTAGGTGTCTTATCTGCACTTCTGTCTTTGCACTATGTGTATGCCTGGGGCTTTGGGGGATGGGGCATAAGAGGGCATAACATTTCTGGGCTTGGAATTACAGATATTTGGAAGCTGCTATGTGGAGCTGGAAACTAAACTGAGGCCCCTTGGAAAAGAAACCGGTGTCTTAACCACTAAGTCATGTTAGTGGACATCTTCAGTGGACAATTTAAATTATTTAACAATATCTGGTTAGTGTTTTTCATGTATGTTCTCAAGGAAGAATTGTTTATAGTATAATACATTTTTTTTGTCAGAATCTAGCATTAGGTTAGTGTGGAAAGATGAAGTTATTTCTACAGTGTTTCTTTGTTTACTAAAAAGGTTTGTTTGAACTTAGCATTAGGTTTTGGATAAGCAAATGAGAAAGTATCAAAGATTATGTACGTATTTGAGAAAAATACTTTTGTCCCAACACAAACTGATTCAATAAATATGAGGATATCTAATTTTTTTCTATTTCATCAAATTTGAAATCTTATATTGCACAAAGAATTGTAATAATTTGGTTGTTTCAATGGTTGGGAGATTACAGTTGATAGATTTTTTTTTATACCTGAATGTTCAGAAGGCTTATAATAAAAGACACACAAACATCTATTATTAATATTTATAATTCTTATATATCTCAGTCTTTTACATTGGTTAACATAGAAACAAGACAATGTAATTGAGGACTAGAGATTGCTCAATAGTTAAGAGCACTGATTATTTTTGCAGAGGACCACAGTTCAATTCCCAATACCACATATATGGTCACAATCATCTCTAAACAGTTCCAGGAGATCCAGTGTCCTGTTCTGCCCTCCATGGGCACCATACACACATGTGGTGCAGACCTACAGAAAGGCAAAACACCCATACACAATTCTGTTGAATAAATATTGGGATATTCAGTTATTTAAAAAGTCCTAATAATCTTTAATATATAGCTTTTGATATATTCTAATTTTAAATTTTTCTTTTTGCTCATATGTATTATTTATAGTCTTTTACTCATGTTAATTTGCTCTTCTTATACAACTTTGAAATGTAGGCTGGTACATCAGTGATTTTAGAACTCTCTTCTACACTATAAACTAAAGTCAAACATGTCCCTTTAAGAACTACTTTTATTCTATGTAGCTGCTCTCATTTGCTTTGTTTTTATGTTATTCAACTTAACATATTTCTTGATTCTCTTTGAGCCACTAGTTATTTAGATATTTTCTATATTATTTCTACAAATTGAGGATTCACCTAGATAGCACATTGTGATTGTTAACTAATTTCATTCTGTTGTAGTAGTAAACCTATTATGTAAAATATCCATTGCTTAAAACCCATTGAGATCATTTGATAGTCTAATATATTGTCTATCTCCATGAATATAACACTAGCAACAAAAACGTATTTTGAAATTACTGAACGTATTATACGAATGTCAAGAGCTACTGTGCATATCCTTTCTCATTCACTATTAAATTATCTAAAAGTTCGTGACTATCCTACTACATTGTGCATTTTCTAACTATTTCTATAAAAAATGTCCTTAATAATCTTGAAGCTTTACAAAAGATGAAATTGCTTTTGTAATGTTAATTTTTTCTTATGGAATTGCCCTTGAGCATTATATAACATCCTTTATGGAAAGTATCTTTAGTCTAATTTACAAAGCCGTACATGTTTACTGTTGGCATGATTTTTTTAGCCAGAATTTATTCACATATGAGAATTTATATGTGTTAAATATGTCTTTTCTTGCATATCTTAGTTTCTCTAAATTTCCAGTTTTCTTTTTAATTTCTTCTATATGCCTCTAGAATATAACATTTAATCCACCTATTGACCCCTCAGTTTTTAAAATATATTTTATGTATTATTATTTAAAAATTACATATATACATACATACACACATTATATATATATATATATATATATATATATATATATATATATATATACATATATATATATATATATATATATGAGAAAGACAGACAGATGGACCCAGGAACAGAATGACCTAGAGAAGACACTGGTTGCTAAGTGATTGCAATAGGGAACTTTTTATGCACAGATTAGCTTTTCTACACATATTTATATTCAACGTAACATTGCATGTAAAATGGAGAAATCTTGCCATTCATTTATAGATTTTAAAATTTTGACTATATGTATGTGAAACCCTAAATTACAATAATATTTGCTTTCATTTTATCTTTTAAAAACCTGTTTAATTACTGACAGAAGCATTTCTTTTACAATAATTCTATTACTCTAAAGAACAAAATCAATGTATACTCAATTATTATTAATTATACAAAAATGACAAAATGTTTTTTTCTCTATTAAATGCTGTGACTTTTCTTTATTAGTTTTTATATAATGATGTAAAGTAAAACAATGCACGCTTTTCTTTGCTTATGATTTCATTTTCCTACAGTGTAGTTTCCTTGCTCAAGTCAATATTGATCTGCAGTAATGATCAAATCTTTACAGGTTTTCTTACAGATTACATAGCAAACATGTACATTCATCATACATAAAAATTGTGAAGAAATAGTAGCCAATACATATAATTTAGCACTATGATTACTTTCAATTAATGGCTTATTCTAAGAGAAAACCCACATCAGTCTACAGATACTTTGATTTCCTCATCATCAATATGCTAGGAAAGAGTTAATGCCTGCCTAAGTATAGTAAGTTCAGTCACACATAGCATCCTATAGGAGAAAATGCAGGAATTACCTGGCCGCCAGCCTACCTGGCATACTGCACTTCTATATAACAATCATGGCACATCATGCCCTGAGTATTCCCAGAAGTCAGAACACTGAATTTTGAAGTAGTGTGAGTAGCCAGTAGGTGGCCTACTGATGAGTCTTTGCTCTCTATGTCTTCTCGTAAGTGCTTCCATAGAGATCCTGGTGGAATGTCCAATATGCCTAACCAATCACTATGTTGGTAGTTGACCATATACATTAAAGCAGATGCTGTTCCCTGAAGCCATCTCTGAAGCAGCACTCTTTTCCAACTCACGGGCATTGCAGTCTTCTGGGGATATTCCAATAATGATGGTAATTTGGAGCTCAATTTTAGGGAACATGAGAACACTGGGTAAAGGGATCCCCTGGTAAAATAAACCAGGGGCAGAGTTGGATATCTACCACTGGCTCAGGGACCATTGCAGATGCAGGTGATAATACCTCTACTAAAAGGGAAAGGACTTAAAGTACAAACACTTGAGTTAAAAAGTTTTGGTCTGAGTGCCTAGAAATCAATCTTTGGTTTCCCATAGAGGGACTGACTGTGGCAGAGAGCTTTGAATAATGCATGAGAGAGGAAGTTAGAACTGGATGTTCTTTGTCTAAAATGTTCTGTCCTATTATTATGGCTATAATGGGTCTACCTGGTGGGGAGAAAACAGGGGAGAAACAGCACCAATGATAGAAGTGCTTGCTGCCTCTCAAAAAAGGATGCCCCACATGAAAGACGAAGTCATAGTGACTGACAGGAAGGGTAGTCCTGGTGAAGATTTCTTGGTGCCACCTTCCTTATACTCTTCTTTGAATGCATTGTTTGAACACTCTAGTTTAGAAAGTGAAGACTCTCAGCCACCACCAGATTTACAAGGCTTTGCATCACTTTGTGCTTGCTGGCCAAATGAGCAATCTGAAATCTTAACCAGTGAAAATAAATCCTACCCCACAGAGAGCTTTAGTATGGTATCTGCATGCTAAAACCCTGCATCCTTAAAACCATACAACAATGACTGTTTGTAGAAGTGATGAATGTTAGTCTCTATATGTAATGTGATTATTAGAAAACATATGCATGAATTTAAACACATTGGAGGATTATAAGCAGCCAGCTGAAGTGTGTATGTGCCCTGAGGATTTTTTTTTCATTTGGAAGGCACATTATTATAATCAATGTGAACTTCAGGCTGAGAAAAATCGAAGCTCAGTCATACCATTGATTGTGGATATATTACAGGGAGAAGGAGCCTCTCATCACCTTGTGAGGAGGCCCCTGGAACTCCTCAGTATTTTGACCAAATTTGTCTGTGTTTCCTGAGAGCTTGGAAGGCAATGTCCTCTTCAAGAGACAGTGTGTTTCAAGTACTCAGGACAAGGACCTACTGAGGTTTTTACAAAATGTCTGTCTGGAGTCCAAAGTTCTGTGAAACATAAAGTGCAGCATGCTGAAGCAGCTGGCACACTGTGTGCCAACTTATTTATGATGGGGCCACAGCAGAGCCACAGAGGGTTCTAGGTCCAATAAAGAATATCACTGTAGGTCCTTCTGGGATGGCAAGAAATAGGAACTCAGACATATACTGCCAGTGCCTTTGCAGAGGCTTTTGTAGGATCCCTGAAGTCTAATAGAACACTAAAGCAACAATTATGAAAAAATAATAAAAGAGGAGCTCTAAGGGATATTCTTGCCCTTTATTTACTCTTAATTTTTTAAAATTTGTCTCAAGGTGATATATGTTCAAGAGCACAAAAACATTTCTCTACAGAACATTATGAATTAATTTTCTTTAAAGAGTTTTGTCTGCAATGAAAAATTCATCCTATTACCAGGATCCCTTATATCTCCAAGATCAAGCCCACATGGGAAGAGCAAACAAACAACTCAAAGAACAAATTGATAAATACAGAGGGTAGAATATAGGTCTGAATAAGACTCAACCTCAACATCTTATTAATGGCATTATTAACTTTAAACTCTGGTGATCTGGAAAGACATCATAACAGGTAAATGGCAATTCCTAGCCTCATTGCTTATCACTAGGAGAGGCTTCCCTAGTGATTTTCTATAAAATGGGCCACAGCCCATTTGGATCCCTGCCTAGCTCACTCAACCCTGTACAGCTGACACCAAAAATGAAGCAGATGAAATTGAGCAGCCACACGGGATGCATGTGTTTGCCTACTGCAAGACTCTTAATAATGCCTGTGCTGAAAATTATTGGGCTTTGGTACCTAACCTTCCCTTGTACCAGGAGTTTAGATCAGAGGACCTTGTCCTCAGCTATTGGATAATGACTCCACCTATTTCCTGATATGTGTCCTACAAGAGAAGATTCAAAAATCTCGAATGACACTATCCCCACACCCAGATACCCTCTTTGTTTTTATAACCCTTAGAATCTATGTGTTTATGCTATCATCTCTTTAGTTGTAATATATTGGTTGGCATATCCAGGAAGCTCAGGTCTCAGAAAAGCAAAAGGATATGGATTGGGAAACTGCAGGAGGAAATGCAGGCATGACCTAGTGGCCAGGCCACCTTGCACACTGAGCCACTAAATAAGATGCATAGCACACCCTGCCCAAGAGTATTCCCAGAAGTCAGAATGCTGAATTCTGAAGTAGTATGATTAGCTAGTAGCAGGCCTGTGGACCAGTCTGCACTCTCCATGCATTTCTTTACATAATTCTCTTGCATAGAGACCCTGGTGCTATGACCATTCAATGTCCACTCTGAGATACTGTGCTACTCAATCACACTCCATAGCCTTCTGCCATGTAGGTGAATGTTCACATACAATAACCCTGAAACTGTCTCTGGAGTTGTTCATCTCAGCTCACCCATGGACATTGTGGTCTTGCCAGGGGACACACTGGTAATGATGGCATTTGACAAGTAAGATTGACAGAAGACTGTTATATATATCCACATCCCTCTGGAAGAATGCCTGGGCAGGGACATAGAGTTTGTACTCAGGAATGGGTATGACATCACTACAGTAAGAAACAGATTTTATAGTAAAGAGAATGGGGTATCATCTGATTTTTCATAGAAGTGTGCATGGGTTATAAAAGAATGACACCTTTTACTAACTATTAATCAAGTACTGAGCTTGTTTCCTTTAATAAGGACAACCATTTGGCTAAAATGTAACAACAGAAGCATAATACAGAATGGAACTGGGATTTGGGCCAAGTGAGGACTACTTTATTTCGCAAGAGGACAGCACATCACTGTTTATTTTGATCTCAGAATTTTACTATATGTGAATTAGCCCTTTACTCTAAAAGTTATGGATATGTTGTACAGACTATTCTCTCCTATTCACACCTTGGGCATGTGGGCTAGTTACAATATTTCATCATTACAAATGATGTTACAGTGGTATCATATTTATGGTTAGATGTGCATACTTGTGCTCATGTTCTTCAAGAACTAATCTTATATTCTTTTTGTCCAAATATTTTTAAAATTTTTCTTCCATTTAAAATATATTTTATACAATATATTCCTCTTCTTAGTTAGGGTTGTTTTGTTTTGAAGAGACACCATGACCAAGGCAATTCTTATACAGGACAACATTTAATTAGGCCTGGCATAATTTTCAGAGAATCAGTCCATTATCAGCATGGTGGAAAGCATGGCAGAAGTCAGGCAGACATTATCCTGGAGGAGCTGTGAGTTCTACATCTTGATCCAAAAGCATCCAAGAAGACTGACTCACCAACACTGGGCAGAGCTTGAGTTCTTTAAGTCCTTAGTAACACCTTTTCTCCATCATGTCCACACCTCCTGAATGTAGCCTTCCCGCGGGCCAAGCATATTCATGCCATCATATCATCCCACACTCCTTCAAGATCTTTCCCATATCCCCTCCCATAAAAATCCATACCCCTTTCCTCTCTCATTAGGAAAAAAGAAACAGGCATCTAAAACATAATAATTAAATAAGTAAATCAAAAAACAAATGAACAGAAGAATAAGAAACATAAATTCAAAGATATACACACAGAAATCCCATAACACAAAACTGGAAGCCATAATATAGACTCAAAGCACATTCAAGGTTAAAAGAAAGATGCCCCTGACAAATCATTATGAGACAAAGAACCTCCAAAGATGCAAAGATGCATTTCTTGTTAGTCAACTACTGCAAGAAATGGGTCCAGCCCTTATGATTGTTTTGTATCCCTGGTGAGATTCTGTTGGAGACAACCAATTTTTCATTTGCAAGCAATTATCTATTGAACATAGCTCCTGGATTAGGGATGGAAGCATGTGTCCACTTCTCTTCTCAGTGCTGGAACTCCATTTGCCCTAGGTCTTTGTAGGCAGTGTAGGCTAAATGCAAACTGTACAGGGTCTCTGAGAATTCAGATGTGTGGCTGTTCTGCCATGCATAGAAGAACTTGTTTGTTTCCTTGGTGTCCTCCACGACCACCCCATCACACCTTGGCTCTTAATATCTTTCAGTCTCCTCCTACACAGAGTTCCTAGAGTCAGAGAGGAGGGAATTGTCACAGACATTTTATTTAAAACTTTGTGTTCCAAAGTCTCTAATAATCTGAACATTGTCTCAATCAATCTTTTTATTTCTTCTCAACTACTACAGGACAAAGCCTTTTTCTTTCTTTTTATTCCTATGAATGCAAGCTTTATTATTAATGTACCATCGATAGATAAATCTCAACAGCCCACAGCCCCAACAAGGAACTTTAAAAAAAAAAAAAAAAAAAAAAAAAAAAACTAACAAACAGAGCCAGAAATCCTGTGACATGCCATCTCTGCTTTGGTACCCAGAAGAGAGTATAAGACTCTTCAAGGCTTCCAAAGCTTGGGAAAGTCCAGGGTCACTTTCAGAGGACTCCTCAGGGTTCTTCCAGGTGGTGCCTCTTGGAGTTGAGTGGTAACTGTACATTTCCCACTTAGACAGCATGTCTTCCCTTGAATCTCTTGAGCTTCATCTCATGCCTTTTCTCAGAGAACCAAAGCCTAATTCAGCAGTTTATCAGTTTGAGTATATCAGTCAAGGCCACCAAAGTCTTCTCCTTAGGGTGATGATCTTTTCTGAAGTACTTTTTTAGCTCCTGGAACTGCTTATAGGTTAACCCAAAGTTTTCATCCCAGTAGGGAAAACTCAGAAGCACTGGACTGTAAGTATCACAAAATGCCATCTGGAGTCATTTTATCGCTCTTTTCCTTTGTCAGAACAGCAGTATTTGGTTCTCCTCTGGGTCCTTTCCCTACCTAGTCTTGGATTCTTAGTCACCCTAGCAGTGTCAATGATGGGTTCTATCTCATGGAGTGGGCCTTAAATCCAATGAGATACTGGTTGGTTACTCACCCAGGATTTGTAATATTAGTGCATCTTGAAGCTGGTTATCTTTGTAAAATGAAAAACTTGTAATTGGTTTAGTGTTTGCCTTTGGTAGCATTCAGAGTATTTTCCAATACCATGAACACTAGTCAGTAGTGGTGAAGGCTCTATGTAGATACCAGCTCAACTTCTCTCTGTTCAATGAATTGTGTAAATGTTGTCTTCAACAATAAGACCTTACCATCCATCAGTTTGTGGAGAAAAATCAATTCTTAGCAAAATCCTGGGTTGTATGGGAGTTCCTTTGAGAAATCCTTGGCCAAGAACTCAACTAGATGTAACCCATTACCAGACTGGAAGCTTAATTTGATGATGAGAGACATATAGATTAAGTTCTACCTGCTTGATTATTTAGAGATTTCATTTAGCTCGCCTTCATACACATATATATTTTAAGAAACTTCTACTGCAATAGGTTTCCATATGACCCCCCAATGGCCCTTTGTTTTTGCTGTTCTTTCTTGTATTATGTCCCTCGTTAACTGCTTCACTCCCCCTCCCCATTTGATTCTCCTTGCCCAGCCACCTCTGTATCCATCCATAACTCTCTGTTCTGTTTTAATTTCCTAGTGCAATCCAGCCCTTTTCCCCAACCCCTAACTCATTGCGTAACATGTGTGATTGTATTGACTCTAGCTTGCTCACTGAAGATGTACATATTGCCTATTTCTTAAAAATTCCTTATTTTCTTTTAGGTAAAATGCATGTGTAGTTTTGACAAATACCTTTATCTTAACATTTGTGACATTTTTTAACTTACATGAAGAACATGTGAATGTCTGATGGAGTATTGATTTGCCAAGTAGCAAGGATTTGAATTATTGTTGTTTTACTAGTTAAAAAGGCTACTTCACTTTCAGTTCAATCTGCACTTCTGATATTATGTTCAAAGTTGAGCATAATTCTATTTTATACATGGTAGGGTTATTGATCATAATTATTCCACTTTTGCAGATATTATTATATATGCTTCTATGGTTATATTTCTATATTAACTTTAACATCATTCATCTATTATCAGAGATGAAAAGGTTGATTAAAAAATCAACACAATTTTACTTGGGAAAAATAACTCAATCAGTAAAAGGCTTGCCTCTCAAGCATTAAAACCTGAATTTGCTCTACAACACTTACCAAAATAAATAAATAAAGGATAAAAAAAAATGTGATGTAGTTGCCTTTGATACAAAAACTTGGGCTGCATGGAAAAGAAATCATGAGTGCCTGCTGACTGACCAATCTAGTTAAATCAGTAAGCTCCAAATTCAGTCAGCAACTCCTCTAATACAAAAGAAGTGGCAAGAAATTGAGGAAGAATCTTGGCATTAACCTCTGTCTTCTATATGTGTATCCACCCACATGAATGTTTATTTGTATGCAGAGGTTCACACAGGCATATCCATGTACACACACACACACAACTGATCACACTAAACTTGTAAAGTAATCAAGAATATGGGTATATTCATGACATTTTGTTATCCTAAAATGAGAAATGTCTACTTAATCAATTATACATACATATCATTTTATTGTTTAGAATTTTGTTGATGAAAAAATGCTTCATCTTTCTTGGTCAGTGGGGTTAGTCTTCTCATTCTCGATTTTTCTATTAAAATATTTTCTCTTTGCATTGTTAAATTGATATTATGTATAAATATGAAGCTTAAGGTTAGTTTCTAAATTTTATAACTTTAGAGTTGTGAGTTATTTTCAGTTATACAAAATTTCATTTTATTCCATTAATATAGATTCTGCAAAAACAAGTATGCTACGAATATAATTATCAATTGTTTGATTTTACAAAAGTTCAAGTATGTCCGTTATGTGAGTAAAATTTCCAACAAGAAAGCATTGTACACACAGATATGAGACTCCATTGTCTGTAATTATGTATATGTGACAGTCATATTTACTTCATTGTCACAAAATAACAAAGATAACAAATTAAAATAAAGATATGTGTTCTGGGTAGTCTTTGAAATTTCAGTCCATCATAAACCAGATCATTTACTTTGTGACTGAAACAAAGCAGCATATAGGAGTGGCAAGACAATGTAGTTAAAAAATGCAATTCACCTCGAAGAAACTAAAAGTAGAGAAAGTAAAAACAGAATCACTATATATCCAATATATATAAAGAACTCAAGAAATTAGACTCCAGACAATCAAATAACCCTTTAAAAATGGGTAAAGAGCTGAATCAAGAATTCTCAATTGAGGAAACTCAAATGGCTGAGAAGCACCTAAAGAAATGTTCAACATCCTTAGTCATCAGGGAAATGCAAATCAAAACAACCCTGAGATTCCACCTCACATCAGTCAGAATGGCTAAGATCAAAAACTCAGGTGATACAGATGTTGGCAAGGATTTGGAGAAAAAGAAACACTCCTCCATTGTTGGTGGGATTGCAAGCTTATACAACCACTCTGGAAATCAGTCTGGGGGTTTCTCAAAAAATTTGACATAGTATTACCTGGGGACACAGCTATACCACTCCTGAGCATATACCCAAAAGATGCTCCAACATACAACAAGGACATAAGCTCCACTATGTTCATATTCATATTTATAATTGCCAGAAGCTGGAAAGAACCCGGGTGTCCTTCAACAGAAGAATGGATACAGAAAATGTGGTACATATACACAATGGAGTACTACTCAGCTATTAAAAACAATGAATTCATGAAATTCTTAGGCAAATGCATGGAACTACAAAATATCATCCTGAGTGAAGTAACCAATTACAAAAGAACACACATGGTATGCACTCACTGACAAGTGGATATTAACCCAAAAGCTCCCAATACCCAAGAACCACAGACCACATGAAGCTCATGAAGATGGAAGACCAAAGTGTAAGTGCTTAGGTCCTTCTTAGAAGGAGTAACAAAATACTCATGGGAGCAAATAAGGAGATTAAGTATGGAGCAGAGACTGAAGGAGGGGACATACAGAGACTGCTCCACCTTGCAATTTATCCTATGTGCAGTCACCAAATGCAGACACTGTTGGGGATGCCAGGCAGTGCATGCTGACAGGAGCCTGATATAGCTGTCTCCTGAGAGGCTCTTTCAGAGCCTGACATATACAGAGGCTCAGGCCTGTGCCTAACTATTGAACTGATCACAGAGTTTTCAATGGAGGAATTAGAGAGAATAAAGGAGCTGAAGGTGTTTGCAGCCCCATGGGGAGAGAACTAATACTGACCAGAGCTCCCAGGGTTTAAGCCTGGAAAGACACATGGAGGTACTCATGGCTCCAGCTGTTAATGTAGTGGAGGATGGCCTTGTCAGGCATCAGGCATCAGTAGGAGAGAAGGTTCTTGGTCCTGTATAGTCTGGATGCTCCAGTTTGGGGGAATTCAAGGGCGGGAGGTGGGAGTGGGTGGGTGAGGGCACACCCTCAAAGAAGCAGGAGAAGGTAGGGTGGAATAGGGTATTTCTGGGCAGAGGGAAATGGGGAAAGGAGATAACATCTGAATTGTAAAGAAAATATCCAATAAAAAACAAACAAACAAGAAGAAGTCAGTGAGAGTCTAAAAATTCCCTAGTGATCTATTTACTGAAACACATAAATCCTAATATTCCATTCAGCTATGAAATCCTTGATGATTAAATTCATTAATTAAGTTAACACTCTCATGAACCAATGACCTCTCCATCATGTTATCAGCTGAAGGCCAAACCTTACACACTGGGAGATACTACAGAGCAAGAGATAATAATATATATTTACTGAAAGAAAAACTTCATTCACATAACACAGAAATATCTTAGAATTTATTATTTGTAGCATCTCATTATCAGACACATGAATCAAAATTTACCAGTTTCATTACTACAGTATATGTGCAAACATACCTTTTCTATGTGTAACTTGGTCCATGGTTGGGTATTCATTTGTTATCTGTCTTTATTTCCACTAGTCTAAAGAATTTTTTCAGTCTTGCTTCCTCTTTCTTGAAGTCTGAAAGACTGAGAATTCGTTATTTTATATAATGTCTCTGTATTACATTTGCATAACAGTTTCCATAGTTAGACTATGTGTTTGAATAAAGCAGAACATCACAGAAACACTGGTGTTGTCTTTCTTAGGATGTTCTAACAAAAGAAATTTGAAGAGAATTTGTTCTTTTCCTGTTGCTATTACCTTTAATCGCTGAGATAATGGGTTATTTCCCAGGTTTCTCCACTGTAAAACTATTTTTTCTTTATAATTAATAGGTATATTTTGAGATGATTAATTAAGATCCAATTTAAGTATTCTGGGTCTCATCCTGCTTTTTAAAAAGCTATTAGTGTAAGCTCATTGTACAAAGTGAAGGTCTTATGACACTTTTTGTTCGAGTATGTCATGGACTTTTGCCACATTCACTCCTCATTGCCCTCTCTTGTCACCACTCCTACTTTTTCTCTTTACACCAAACACAGTTCAGGATAGCTTGAAATATATATATTACACACACATACATCCAACTATAAGATGTTGTATGTGTGGGTGTGTGTCATGTAGGTAAACAAAAACATGAACTGTTGGTTTTTCAAGCTTAATAAGACTTCTTCACATTTTCACTGATTTTTAAAATTCTCCATTCACGATTCTTCCCTTAGTCACTTATATTATTATGATGGCCAAATGCCTACATTGTAATTTCATGTATTTTTTTACTTTCAAATTGGAACTGTTACATAAGCAAGAGCATTGCCTTCTCCTTTTATATAATTGTTAAATATTCACTCATTAATACATGATGTAGATTCCAGAATATTTTTTAATCCATGACTCTCATTTGTTATTAAAAATAGAACTATTTCATATAATATATTCTATTTATGGTTTCCCTTAGCTTCTCCAAGATCCAATTCACGCTGAATTTTACCTAGATTTGATTATTGTTATTTTCGAAAGCCTAGAGTGGCTTTGTACATTGTTTCACTATTGACATTAACAGTTCATCTTATTTCCTTGCATTAGAATTAAAATGATTATTCATCAAAAAATAACCCTGAAATTTATTGAGAGGTGTAATATAGAAACAAATATCTAATGTTTAGATAATCAAATTGCTAGAGGCTATTTGTATATTTGTGTATGTAGTATTTGGAGACATGTTTTTATTATTTACATATGTCCATATATAATATGTATTTCTTCTGTCTATGTGTATAAAGATTGCTGAGAGCATACTGATTTTTCAAATTAAAATGGCCATAAAATATGAAGTTCCTCCTTTTGTTTCAAGCTATGTTCACTCAATTGAACAATTTTTAAATATAACTACGATGGGTTATATGATTCTAGCCTCAGACATGAAAATATGAGTGAACCTTTGGTTATAAATATTTAACTTAAGAAAATAGGCTCAAAATATTGTGTTCAAAATTACTTAAATTAACTGAAATTGTACCCAGTGTTTCAAAATTATTATTTTTAATATGTGAATCATGAATAAAAACATTACTTCTGCTGTATTATCAATGTTTTTTCTAAAAATATAAAATTTTTGCCTGTAATTAGTATGATGCCTTTAACTTTTCCTTGAATGTAATAGTTATGTTTTTATTTTAAAGCAAATAACAATCTTTTTCTCATTTATTCTAATGGATGCTGTCTTATTTCATACACTGAGATAAAGTGCCTTCTGTCAAAGAGTGCCACCTTTTGTTCATATACCTAGGATGAGAAACACTTTGTTAAATTATTTTTGTTTAGCCTGGCAGTGGTGGCGCATGCCTTTAATCCCAGCACTTGGGAGACAAAGGCAGGTGGATTTCTGAGTTCGAGGCCACACTGGTCTACAGAGTGAGTTCCAGGACAGCCAGGACTACACAGAGTAAACCCTGTCTCGAAAAACATATATATATATATAATATAAAATTTATAAAATTTTATAAAATTTTATAAAATATAAAATTTGTTTTTATATAGAATTATGCCTGACGATATTATTCATATATATAATATCTATATAAACATATAGATATATAGATTAATTTATAAATAGATAGTTGATAGATAGATAGATAGATAGATAGATAGATAGATAGACAGGTATAATGTTCAAGATAGTAAATTGTTCAGTATATTGATAAAATGTGATTAGTTAAAGTAACCACATTATTTTCATGATATCTACTTGGAGTTGGTCTGTAATGGACCATTCACATAATTTTTAATTTTAGTTTTTCATAAAGGTGGAACACATTTCAAAATTCACACCTACTTGATTTAAATTATAATGCTTCAAAGCACATGCAAGTATAACAAAAAGAGTATACTCCAAATGCTTCCTTACCTACTCTTTTCCTACTTAAACTAAACATATTTCATTGCCATACATATGTTTACCAAAAAAAGACAGAACCTCCTTGATTTCACTAAAGTCAAAATATTTTACTAAACTCAAACTCTTAATCTGCTGTATTATTTAATCTAGATCATTGAATTATAGAAAAGCTATATCCAAGGGGCTGGAAAAATAGCTAAGTTGTTGAGTTTATACTGCTCTTGATAAAGACCCTTATTTGATTCCCTGTACCCATGTTGGGCAGCTGAAAATCACCTGTAACTCCAGTTCCAGATGACTCAATGCCTCTTGCCTCCTGCACTCATGTGCACATACCACATACAGAAGCCTAAACATACACATAATTAAAATTAAGGTAAATCTAAAAGAAGAAACACTAGAGCCAGGATAAAATTGTTACATATATAAATGAGACATTTATCTGCTAAACAAAAATGCATTTACCCCAATGGGGAAGTTAGGGCAAGGACTGTAGAAGCTGAAGGGGTTTGGAACTTCATAGGAAGAACAACAATATAAACCAACCAGAACCCCCAAAGCTCCCGGAGACTAAGCAACCAACCAAAGGGTACACAAGGGGTTCCCATGGCTCCAACTGGATGTGTAGCAGAAGATATCTTTATCGGGCACCACTGGGAGGTGAGCCCCTTGGTTCCGTGGAGGTTTGATGACCCCGGATACAGGAACACTAGTCTGCTGAGGCAATAGTGAGTGGGTGTGTTGGAGAGCAACCTCATAAAGGCAGGGGTGAGGGAGAAGGGGTTAGGGGGCTAGTGGAGTGGAAACTTGGAAGGGGGATATCATTTCAAATATGAATAAATAAAATAACAAATAAAAAAGAAATGCTTTTACTAGAAAAAAATACCCTAAATTTACAATTAAAATCACCAGTGTGATTATTATTTTATCATTTTTCATAGTTACACAGAATATAATTCTGACTTTATCATGTTGCTTAATCCTCAATTACTGAATATCTTAAATTCTCATTCACCACAATTTTGGTTCTAAATCTATTTTCCTTTGATTCAAATATATTCGCAGAATGAATGCTTCATTTCAATGATTATTTCAATTACTTTTATAAATATTTGTTAAATGTCTAGTATATGTTGTGTGTTTAAATGACACAAAACTAAATTGTGTTTTCCAATTGGAAAAAAATGTGCAATATTTATTATTTGCCTTAGTGAAAAAAGCTTGATAGTATTGAGTTCTGTCAATGTAACTGAACAACCTGATATTCATGGCCAAATGTATGTGAACAGAGGATGATAGGGAACAAATACCCTTTTGATTTCTAAATAGAAAAGCAGGGATGATTTCATAAGTTTGAAACGAAAAATAATTCAAAGTCAGATATAATTTTGGCTATTGTTAATGTCATCATGCCCCAACAGAGTGTTGGCTTTGTCTTCACACAGGCAAAATTTTAAGGTTCATATAGAAAGATGAGTTATTACTTCTGTTTGAAATGTGGAGATACTATAGAATTACACGCAAAGATGCCTACATCAAAGCACTACATTCTTTGCGAAAGCTTGGAGAAATGCAGAGAAATGCACCTATTGGCACAGGAAAGTAATGAACAATTTCAATATGGAGTAGACTGTAGAGATTAAGGACAAAGTACATCTTTTTGGCAAAGGCTCATATTGAACAATTGCCCTTTGAGTTGATAGCTACAGCTATGCATTTTCCAGAAATCGAGAGTTTGAATGTACACTACTTGACTTTTTCAAGGATCAGAATAAAAAGGGTTAGAATTCTAAATGCCTTAAGCAGGAAATAAGAGCCATTTAGTCTGTAACAAGCAATTGTAAACGACCCTGAACAGAGCTGCATCTTCAAAGTAAGCTGCATATTGTACCACAGGAAAATTGACATTGAAGAGAAAAGTAAAAGGACTTTTCAAATGTTTAAAACATGAAGTTACAGCATGCCACAACTAAAAGTAATCAAAGCAATAGTAAAAAAAAAAAAAAAAAAAAAAAGGAAATCACATGGTCTTCATGGTCATGGAGAAAATCATACGTCACACTGAAATTTGAATAACTGAAGCTGACTTTGTTAAAGGAATGGGTTTGCAGAGGTATACACTGTATGCAGGTGAAATGCCACAGTTGTCTTAGAAAGCTGCGGAGTTGACATCCAACAGGATTCCAAGAAATGGAGATTATTTAAAAAGAAGTAAGAATAAAACAATTTAAACGAGTTTTCAGGAGACAAATAGTTTCAAACAATGCGAGAGTTTTAAATCAAATTTTTAAAAGGCAGCAAGGAAATGAATGTCCCAATCTTACTCTTTGACTTCACTCCACTTGTTGAGTAAAATACAATGATGAGGTTTAATCAGAAACCAGGAGAATGAAGGTTTATTTTTTTTTAATTCATGCTAACCAGTCTAAAGGAGTAGAAAGCATACCAAAACAAAGAACCACCCTAGACAGAAGTGAATGTCATGTATGCGATAACTTCTAAAACCATTTGTATTGTAGAAACAATTTACATATGCTGAAAATTTGAATATATTTAAAATCATTAAAACAAAGCATATACATGTTTGACAATAACAACAATGGAAGTTTAAATAAAAAATTATATATTCTATAGCATTGAAGTCTCAAGGAACAAATTCAATTTGCAGCAGGAAAGAGTAAAAAAAACTTGTAGAATATAATGAGGAGCTTAATAGAGAATCTTTTGTGATGCCATGGAAGAAAAGATTAATGGAAACACATGCAATCCAGTGTTTTACCTGGGAGTGTGATACTGGGGAACAGGAAGGCCAGAGAAAGAAAGCTGAGGCAATGGAGAAAAAGTAAGTTCAATAAAGTCCCTGAGTAAGTCAGCTGTATCCTTAGAAAAATACATCTGCAACAAACAATATAAAATCTGTGTGCTTTAGAGCTACCTTTCATGACCAAAAATTTTTCTGTATGATCCTTCTTGTCCTCCAAAAAAAAGACCCCACAAACAAAACAAACTAAAAGGAAAAACAAACAAGTGATCATCCTAGATGTTAAAATAAGCCTTTGACAAAATCCAACATTCATTCATGACAAAAGTTTTGGAGAGATCAGAGACGGATACAAGGCACATACCTAAACACAATAAAAGCAATATACAGCAAGCCAATAGCCAGCATCAAATTAAATGGAGAGAATCTTAAAGCAATTCCACTAAAATCAGGGACAAGGCAAGGCTGTTTGTCTCTTCATATCTATTCAATATAGTACTTGATGTTTTAGCTACAGCAATAAAACCACTAAAGGAGATCAAGGAAATACAAATTGGAATGGAAGAAATTATAGTATCACTATTTGCTGATGATATGTTACTATATATAAAACTAACCTCACAATTTCTATCTGGGAACTCCTACTGCTGATAAACACTTTTAGCAGTGTCTGAATACAAGATTAACTCAAAAAATCAGCAGGCTTTCTGTATACAAACAATAAATGGAAAGAGAAAGAAATTAGGGAAACAAACATTTTACAATAGCCAGAGATAATATAAAATACCTTGGTGTAACTCTAACCAAGACCACGAAAGAACAATACTCAACTTTATATGAAAAAAAAAAAAGATAGCAAAAACAATCCTTTACAATAAATGAACCTCTGGAGGTATCACCATCACTAATTTCAATTGTATTACAGAGCAAATTAAGGCTAGGGGCAGTTACACTATACAGCTTTGTGGGTAATAATGAATATATATATATATATATATATATATATATATATATATATATATATATAGAGAGAGAGAGAGAGAGAGAGAGAGACCATGTAGAACCAATCACCATAAATATTAAAGAAAATAATTCACTTGAAGTATTGAAATATTTTGTAAGTCAGAAGTCAATAAATATGTTTTAATATTATTTAATTAGGTCTCTGTACTATTTCATAATAATAGACATGAAGCCTATTTTATTAGTTCATTTTATTACTGAAATAAATGGCAATTCATGCAAGGACATTTATGCCATTCATAATTTTGGAGATCAAGAGTTCAAATAGCATATGCATCCTCTGGGAAGAATCCTCTTTGATGCACAGTCTAACACTAAATGGTACTACAAGAGGAGGAGCATTCTGGATGCCAAAAGGCATGAGGGATGCAGGAGAATGTTCTTTTATAACAAACTTTGGTGAGAATCAACTTTACTTTGCAGAAAAACTACTTTAGTTCCTTCTATGGGCCTGCCACCAAAGAATTAAGAGCTTTTGTAAAGTCACAGTGGCAACCAAGCTACTGACATTTGAATCCTGAAGAGACAAACTACATGTAACTAGAGTAAGTACTACTAGTAATTAATAATGACAATAAATATTAGTAAAAATAGCTTTTCTTCTAGATATACTCAATGAAGGCTTATAAAAATCTATCCAGTCCTTGTATTTTTTTGGATAATTTAATACAAGCTAATGTCACTGGGAAAGAGAGAAGCTCAATTAAGAAAATGTCTCCAACCAAATTGACCTGTGGGCCATTTTCCTGATTAATTATTGATTTAGGAGGCTCTAGACTACTGGATGGTAAGCCCAACCCTGGTTTGGTGGTCCTAGATGGTATACAAAAGCAGGCTGAGCAAAACAAAGCAAACATGGGAGAAAACAGTGTTGTGCTGTGTTCCTGCCTTTAGGTTCCTGCCCTGACTTTCCTCTGTGAAAAGGTGGGATTGACTTTTGTAGGCTTAGTAGGTTATTGTGTTTGATCATACTGTCTTACCACAGCAATAGTGATCCGAATTAGGAGAATCTATTTTATAGTGTTTAGGCAATCCACAGTTCTCCTCTCAAATTCAGGCTTAACTACAGGGTGTGTGACTCTGCATTTACACCCCTTTATTTGCTCTCTACTAAGGACCAAGTCCATGCTACAGAAAAGTAAGCGTGGAATGTGGGTACAAGCTAGAGACCTAAAGCTTTGATGTATCATTGACTATTGAAGTTATCAGGATGAATTCAGGTGAGCTATGTGGGAGTTCATTTCCTAAGCTCCCTGAAGGGGAAAGCCAGTCCTGCAATGACTAAGTTTTGAGAGGGTGAAGTGAAAGGAAGGCCTTTCCACTGCCTGGATCCTCTTCCTCATAAAAGGCATTTTGAATTAAGTTTTACATTCCTATAAAATTGCCAAGTGGAAAGTCGACACATTCAAAAAATATGTGCTTAATTAGAAAATAATGAGCTGCATTTGACAAGGGGATGGTCCTTCTGCACATTTGATTCTTTTCTTAGAATCTGCTGGAACCTCTTCAACCCAGATTTTCATGCATTCACTCTTGAAGTCAAAATCATTTCAAATCCTTGGATTTTTTTTTCCAAAAAACCCTTTGGAAGATTTTTTTTCTTTCTCTCTCTATTTCTTTCTTGGGGTATAAAGTCGAAACAGCATGAAGAATTCAATAGCAAAGGAGCAGGCTTGTTTTGTTTTCATTATTATTATTGTTGTTGTTGTTATTGCTGATGATAATCAAGAGGGATTGTTCTTTTATAAAGAAATAATATTCCATGCTAATGATTATTCAAAGACTTTTTCCTTGCTGGGTCATACAACCACTTAGAGGTCTTAATTTCATCTGTCTGGTCTAAATTAATTGAACTAAAAGTAAAGCTTTGTGCACGTCTGCCTGTCAGTTCTCTTACCCTTACTCTCAGCACATGCACGGCCTCCTGGGCAATAGCTGAAGTCTCTTCCCATTAGCTTGGCACTTCTCAACCCAGGAGGCCACACTTTCATCTGTAAACTTGATCATCTCATTAAGTGCCCCTTCTTGCAGAGCTTTTATAATAAAATATTGTTAAATAAGTCTACAGAGCCCTAGAAGTGGTCCCTGGAGAATTCTGTTCCTAATAACTCATAAGTTAGAAAAAGCAAAAATGTTTCCTAAACTTTTTTAATCACTAAAAGCTAGTTGAAGCTACATGGCCAAATGCTTATCTTGGATTCATAACCACGGCATTCAGAGTAGCCATCCACACTGACCACTGAAGCTCTAGCCAAATGAGATCAATGTTTAACACAAAAGAAAGCACTCAGATATCAAAAGCCATGTTACAGAAGAATTGTAAATATAAAAAATTATATACTATATGCTTGATCAGAAGAACATTCATATGGAATCATGGTAAGCATGTGTTACATTATGCTACTTTTCTACCCTTAAAATAAATTGCATTATGCCTTCAGCCGTTATTGAAATATGTTATCTCCAAAATTCAGGGACCAAACCCAGTACCCAGTATGATAACATTACGTGAAAGGTTCTTCCCTGTGAATAGATTAAGGCCCTTATAAAAACCACTTCACACAGTGTTAGACTCTGCTACTCTTCCTCTGCCTTGTAATACACAGCTCATCTCTCTCTGGAAAATATAGTCCTTATCAGATGCTAAATCTAACAGTGGCTTTGTCTTGAACTCACAGCCTCCACAACTGTAAGATGTATTTCTATTGTTGATAAAAAATGACTCAGAATCATATATTTTTTAGCAATTATGAAATATTGATACTCATATCAAAAACTATATGCAAATGTATATGCTCCATACATAGTATATGTTCAGCAATTATATACAGAATTAATAAATGAGTGAAGTCATAGTACACAAGTGACATTAGAGTGGAAGTAAATAAATAAAAATGATAAATAAGTATTTCTTATTCATTAATCTGTACAAATAAATAGTTTCATTTGTAGTGAATACATTCTTGCAAGAAAAAAATAAATAAAGGTAGCACTCAACAAAAATCCTATGTTAACATGCTTTTCTTAGCAGAATTTATTGCTGTTAAGGTACCAACCCAGAGTCTTATGAGCACTAGTTGAGTGATTCCAATGTCAGTGTTCACTTTGAAATGCATTTGTTACTATGGAAACCAAACAATCTTTGGAAAGGAAAAGGCTTAATGGTACCCACAAGTGTGCTGCACATTGCAAATGTGCATAATGTTTCTGAACACCTTACATGTGTACAAAATAATATGAAGCACTTGGATATTCCATCATGAAAAAAGATATTTACAGGTATTAAAAGTTAATAAATATCTGGAAATTATAGAATTGAGATAAAACACAATATTCCCATTAAAATTTTCACTGATATATTTAATATAAAGAAAGTAATTTATGTTGATATTTATCATAATAAGCACAGAATAATTCAAATCTAGAATATGTTGTGGCTATTTGTTATCATGAATGAATAACTCTCTTAATGGATTGGTCAAAGCAAGGACTCCAATTTATACACATCTCAACTGTCTTCCAGTGCCTAAGAAAAGGCAACATATTTACTTATCTTTTAATGAATTTCCATTTTGTGTTGCTGTGTAGGTAGTAATGATGTGTGTATGTGTGTTCATGTGTGGATGTGGGTGCACCCATGCACTAATTTACATATGGAGGTCACAGCTAACTTCTGTTGTCTGCCCTTTTCTTCCATCATCTTGCCATTTCATATGCAGGCTAGTAGTACCTATTAGCTAGTGGTATGTATTAACTAGTGGGATATATTCAGAAAATATAGCTCCATTCCTCATCTCAACATATGAGGTCTCTGAGGTTATAGATTACTTTGTTTATCTTTATATAGATCTGAAGACCCAAGACCTTAGGTCCTCACATTTGTACTGTAATCACTTTATCCACTGAACCATCTCCTCAGGTCTAAACAGCCAAGTTTATTATTACAATCCTAGTTTGTGTTAATCTTTTCCTTGACTCTGGATGTCAAAGTTCACTGAACTGTCTTTACCCTATTTTTCTCTACAGTTTTCTCACTTCTGTAAATATCAATTTTAATAAAGTATAATTTATATTTCCTCTCTTATTTTTTATTTTTATTGGCATGTATTCATGGTACATAATGATCATATTCAACCCATTCTTTTGCTTCTCCTTAGTCATTCTATATTTTACCCTCTTTTCCTCTTCCTCCTCCTCTTCTTCCTGCTTCTCTTCTCTGTGTTCTCCCTTCTGCTTTCAAATGGAATACACACACACACACACACCAAAAAAATGAGTATCTCATCTTTCTGTGTCTGACTTAATTCTCCTTAACACAATGCTTTTCAGTTACATTCATTATCTAGTAAGTGACATAACTTTACTCTTCTTCTTTGGCTTCTTTTGCTAAAAAAAATAAAATAAAAATACTTTATTCATGGGTTGACAGAAACTTACTTTGATTCCATAGCTTGGATATTGTAAATAGGAAGTGTATATATTTTTTGTCATATTCTACTGAAATATCCTTCTGGTATATATTCGTAAGTGATATTACTAAGTTACATGAAAGTTGTAGTTTTAGTTTTTAAAGACTCTTAATTCATTCAGAAGTAAAAATGGCCAATAAGCACATGTAAAATATTTAGTATCAATACCATTAGAGAGCTGTGAGTTGTAACTACATTAGAAATCTGTCTTCTATGAGAATTGTATAGAAGAAAAACAAACAAACAAACAAAAAAAAAGGTTTGTGAGAATGTGGGCATGAGGGAAACATTACACAGCCAGCCAGTTGATCTAGCTCCAGCCACTATAAAAATAATTGTGGTGGTTCTCTGTATTTCAACCTTTTTATATGTAATCTTATGTATTTTGACACATGGATACACTCATAATCACAACAGTCCAATACATACACCACACACATACACACACACATGCATGTGTGTACGCGCACACAGAGAGAGAGAGAGAGAGACAGAGACAGAGACAGAGAGACAGAGAGACAGAGAGACAGAGAGAGACAGAGAGACAGAGAGAGACAGAGAGAGACAGAGGTGTCTCTAGTAGGTCAAACATAAATTCTTGATAATACTTGTGTTCCTGTCTCTCTTATTTCGCATTTCACGCTTCTTGTAAACACAGAGCATATTATAGTTTTTTCTGCAAGGCTGGTAAAACATGAATTTGTGTTTTAGATTATTCAGAATATTGGATGATATCAGTGGTTAAAATCTCTTAAATTATTCAACCACAGTATGACCATAGCATAACTTTTTCTGTTCACCAAATAATATTCTGGTTTTGTGGTGGTTATTTGTACTGACTATTCAAATTGCTGTTCTTGCATGTTTTCTGTGCTCATGAATAAAACCTAGCTATGGGATTGGCATATCATCATATGTACATCATCTTCTTCCAGTTGACACTGAAACTATGTTCTAACTAGTCTTAGTAGTTCACACAACCAACAAAGGGACAGACTGTGAGCTCCAGCTGTTTCACATTCTAGAAATAGCTCTTCTCTTAATATTACTTTCCATATTGATAGTTGTATACTATTGTTGTTTTGTGACATAAATGTCTTTTCCGCCAGTGGATATTGATATTAACTCTCTTATGTTTCTTCATGGCCCTTTGATGTACTATTAGGAAACTGTGCATTCACATCTACAATAAAATGTTATTAGTGCACCTATTTCTTTAACTGTTGATTTCTAACAGCTTTTCATACATTCTGGTTATAATCATGGGTATTTGTCAGTGTCAGTAGATTGATTTGTCATAATCTGGACTTATTCTTCAATGAACAAAAACATTTAACTTTCTACTTAGGTAGCATTTCTCCATTTGTCTTATTGCTTACAATTTGATGTCACATAAAGTAAGCATTTTCTTAGCATACTCATTAAGGATTTTCAAAGATCTTTCTGACTTCTGGCTTCATTGTATTTGCTGCACAAGATGTGCTTTGTGTAATTTCAATTCTTTGACATTTTTATTTTTACAGTCTCTAAAGAAATATTAGCTGAATTTGAGCACTGTAGTTGCTATATTGATAATTATGGTTTGACTGCTGTGATAAAGGACCAAGAACACAACTTGATGAGAAAAAGGTTGATGTCATCTTACAGATGGACATTAGTCATCTAAGGAAGCCAGGGGAGGAACTCATGGCAGAAGCCTGGAGTGAGATGCTGATTCTGAGAGTCCACAAAGGAATACGATTTTTTGGCTTGTTCTCCACAATTTGCTCAGATTGCTTTCTTAAACAGCTAGAACCATCTGCCCAGGTATGGTGCTGTCAACCATAAGCAGATACCCTCAGATGAAGTTTACTACCTGTCTCCTGTAAAAGTAAGGAACTTTTGCCAGAGTCATATAGGTTGACTATATGCAACTCTTTCCCACAGTGGTCCACAGTTTATTTACAGGATAACAGAAGTAGCAAGTGGTAGATAGACCTCTTTGTAGTCCTCTCTACAATAATGATTACTTCTTTTATGCCTACCTCATGAAGGAGAACTCCTATGATTCACTTCCAATATATAATACCTATCCTCCTACAGATCTCTGAGTAAGTGGTTGTGACCTGCTTTCCCTTCTGTGGTTATAAAGAATTCCTAACCTGTTCTTTGCTTTTAGGAATTGACAAAAATTTTAGGAGATAACTGATTAACCATGGGTAAAATGGACACATCATTCTTCTGTTTTTTAGAAAAGTAAGATCCTTTACATTACCATCATTCATGGGAGTCATTTTTTTTCTACACTTCAATTTCCTTGCAAATTCTGTTCTCTGTGGGCTCAAAAAATTCTAATTTGTAGTCTCTATATTTCTGATGATTGTGTGGAGATGTTTCAACAGCATCCTATATTCTAAATGTAAGTCTCAATCAAAACATTTTAAAAATTAACAAATTGCTGAAAATAAGCCAGAAATCAATGAATAAAAAATCACCTTCAATTTTTTAATAATAAAAGTGAGGTGAAGTAAAGTATAACTGGAAGACACTAAAAACACAGTGACATTCCAATTGTCTAGCAAACAGCCATCAATAAAATAAATAAAACATTAGGTATACGGAGGCATAAAATACATAACGTACTAATTTGTTGCTCTCAATAATGAATTGATCTTTAACTGTGACAAAAATTCACAGTCCTCTAATAAAACACAACAGTGTAATTTCTCTCAGCAGCCTGTGATGACATGTGAGCCCAAACCAGAAATAATCATCTCTCTCCATTGACAAATCTCCATTATAATATTTAATAAATCCTAGGCTTCAGATTTAAGGTTCTTACTCTATAAGAACAGAAAAGACAAAGTATCCAGAAGAAATCTGATCCAATACAAAATGACAGCTTATTTCTAAAAATGGACAAGTTTTTTCTTAGCTACTTTGGCTCACGATGCATACATTATAGCTGAGTTTTGAGGAAAAATTAAATACCCTTGCTGCTTTACAATAAACAACCTGAATCAGCAGATTTATTAAAACTATGAAAATATCTGATTCTAGAAAAATCATAACCAATGTGTGAAGAAGCAAATTCTACTTATGAGTATTAGATAAATGGCAGTCCATGCTGTTGCATAGTTTTGTCTGAAAATTTTTACATTAAAAAGAAATAAATGTACATTAGGTATCAAGTTTAATAAGATTCAGATTCTATTTTACAAAGCAGAAGAACATTCGCTTAAAAGTATATGAAAATTTTTTTACTAAATTTACTAAAATCAGGGTATGCTCCTTAATATTTATATTCCTTGATTTATATTGCTTATAAAACTTGTCAATGTGTTATATAGATATTGATTGCTTACTTCAGTATCAGCAAGTCAGCTATGTTTTGAATGTTGCGATTTAATCACCAATGTTAAACATAAAAGAAAGTATCTTCATAATAAAAATACCCACACTCTCATGAATGAAATTAGAAGATTTATTGAAGAGGCCCAGGCAAGTGACTATTCCCTTCTGAGTTTTTCATTTAATTACTATTTGTTTTAACAGAGTCTTTCAATGAACCAGGAGCTTAGAGTTTCAGTTATAAGAACTGGCCAGCAAGCTCCTGGAATAGCTGGTCTCCACTCATAATGCCCCTCCCCTCCCTTCCAACTTCTGGGGTCACAGATACACTTTATGAAGCTCTAGATTTCTGTGGGATGTGGGGATCCCAACTCAGTTCTTCATGCATAAGCAGGCACTTTTCCCACTGAGGCTTCTCACCAACCCCCATTTCGTTATATTTTTGACATGATATTTTAGCAATTTCTTTTTATTCTCTATATTAAGTTCTTTTCTCACTCCTCATCCTATTTGCACTTGTCACTAAGAAAATTGAAATGATAATTAGAAAAATTCCCAATTTTACACCAGCTGGCTGACTAAGGAGCCTGGATAAAGCACTCATGTGTCCTACCTTTTCTTACTATGAGGTCATTTGTCCTGGGCTGTAGCTAAGTCTAATCCTCCCAATTTCATGTGGACCTTTCAACTTGACAGCATCCATCACAAAAACACACTTCAGTAACTCCTATATTAAAAATATAAAAAAGACTAACTTCTCCAAATACCAACTAATTCAGAATTATCATTCCATTTTAATGCTGCTCAGAAAAACTATCTCCAAGACCTACACTCCAATGCCATACTACTTACTTAAGCATGATGATCTTTCAAACGTAGTTCCTTATTTGTTATTATCACTACTGTTATTTTGTAACAGCTTCAGCCAAATAATTTAGGATTCATCTTTGATCCTTAGTGTTCCTTTGATACTGAATGCCATGTCTTTATAATCTTTCTTGTCTCTCTTACAGAAAAACCTGACTTGAATTTGAATTCTTTCCATGACATCCGCTGTTCACAATCTAGATACAGCTATCACCATATACTCCCTACAGCGACACAGTGTTTCTCGGAATTATCTTCCTACCCTCATAGTTACTGCTTATTTGTACAGAAACAAGATGTTTTAAAAGTATGAGTTAAACTATTTATACTCATCAACAACTCCCAATATACAGGAATAATATTTGTAGTTCCTAATCATAGAAATATTAAATAGCTACCAAGGTATTAAATATCTTCTTTGATACTAAAGTTTATTAATCTAAATTATTCTCTTTTACCTTACATATTTGTCTTCTCACTGCTTTCAAAATAAATCAAAAAATTTTTAAATGCTAGTATTTTCATATAAAGCAATTTTCTTACTTATAATTTCATGATTTAAAACATGTTTGTTCCAGATAATCACATAAGTGGGTTTTACATTTCAGTTAATACCTTCATTCAGTCATAGAGTGTTAGATCTTCCCAGAATTTCTCAAATAAAATAGTGTCTTTATCTCACTGCTGCACACTTCTTTAAAGTTTTTTATATAATATTTTCTTTATTTATGTATAGACTTATTTAGCATTATTCCTCTATAATTGTGAAAAGAGTGACTTTTCTTATTGCATAAACCACTGGATCACTATTAGCTAGACTAGTACTTGGTACAAGCCATAATTCACAAGCCCTTAGAACTATTGCATTAGACTTGGGGGCTACAATAAAAATTACACAAACTCAGGGGCTTAAGGACATAAAAAGTTACATTTTCACAGATAGAAAATCCAAAGTCTGAAGTCAAAGCAAAGGACAGGCTGGCATTCATTCTCTCTCTCTCTCTCTCTCTCTCTCTCTCTCTCTCTCTCTCTCTCTCTTTCTCTCTGCCTTTTTCTTTCCCCCTTTCCATATCTCTTTCCATCTACAAATCTCTCTCCTTTTTAATTCCCCTTCTCTCTCTAAAATTGTACATAAGGAGAGCAGGGGAGAAAGAAGGGAGATCAGCAGTGGGGAGGGTGGGTAATCTCTAGAATGTGCTGAAGACCTGGAATGGGGAAAGTCCCCAAAGGGTCTATGGGGACAATGCTAGCTGAGAGTCCTAGCAGTGGGGTGTATGGATCCTGAAGTGGCTGCTTCCTTCTGTGTTAGATGCAAGACCATTACCTCGCAACTAAAGGTTACAAACTGAGAATGGACAATTTATTTTAGGTGCAAAGACAGAAAATAAAATATTGACTAGTTTATCGACACAAAACTTTAAAACCTATATGACACAAAGAAGATGTCTTTCTACAGAAGTGTGCTAACTTGTAACATAAAATTATTGCTTTAAACTTCTAATGAACTTTTGGAGGTTAGCAACAGAAAATGAATGTTCAGTCAGATACTACTCTTAATGAAAAAACATATAAACAATTCTGTTGTTACTCCTGAAACCTTATCAATGTATACATGGATTACTGCTTTAAACTTACTATGAACTTATTGGAATGTAAAAGTATTTAGAAAATCATAAAATTATCCTACTGTAATGGTTTTACCTAACAGGTGTATAAGGTAATTTTTTAGAGAAATTATAAAAACTAAGAACCACAGTAAAAATTATGGTGCAACTTTTTATAGCTTCATCCAGAGTGTGTGTTTTCTCTGTGTACATGATTTACATGATTTTCTTTTTTGTTTCTTGTTCACAGAGAGTTAACAAATTCCTCGCCTCTTGCCTGATTAGCAAGGGGTACACACGTCAAACAAAAAAGAGCCCAGTTTATTTTCTTAACCTTAGTGCCTGAGCCATGTTGAAAATGTTCTCCCTTTTTCATTGTATGGTTTTGCCTTCTCTGTCAAAAATCAAGTGCCCATAGATCTGTGGGTTAATTTCTGGGTCTTTGGCTAGATTTCATTTATTCACTGTCTGTTTCTATATTAATATTATACAGTTTTTATTACTATTGCTCTGTAGTACAGTTTGAAATCAGAGTTAGTGATACCTCCAGAAGTTTTTTTTATTGTACAGGATCATTTACATCATGAAACTGAAAAGCTTCTGTAAGTCAAATGACACCATCATTAGGAAAAAATGGCAGCCTACAAATTGGGAAAAAAAGCTTCACTACCCTACATCTGACAGAGAGCTAATATCCAAAATATTTAAAGAACTCAAGAAATTACATAACAATCCAAATATCCTAACTAAAAATAGGATACAGTGCTAAACAGAAAAATGTCAACAGACAAATCTCAAATGGCCAAAAAGAATGTTAAAAAAAAATGTTCAATAGCCTTAGTCATTAGGGAAATGCAAATCAAAACAACTCTGAGATTCCACCTTACACCTATCAGAATGGCTAAGAACAAAAACTCAATGGACACCACATGCTGGTAAGGTTGTGGAGCAAAGGGAACACTCCTCCATTGCTGGTGGAGGTGAAGATTTGTACAACTACATTGGAAACAATTAGGCAGTTTCTCAGATTGGAAATAGTTCTACCTAAAGACCCAGCTATATCATTCCTGAGCATATACTAAAAAGATGGTCCACTCTCCTACAAGAATACTTGCTCAACTATGTTCATAGCAGATTTATTTATAATAGCCAGAAACTGGAACCAACATAGATGTCCCTCAACTGAAGAATGGATAAAATGTGGTACATTTGCACATTGGAATACTACTCAGCTATTTGAAACTCATGAATTTCACAGGCAAATAGAACCAGAAAATATCATCCTGAGTGAGGTCATCCAGACCCAAAAAGACCTGCATGGTATGAATTCACTTATAAGTGGATATTAGCCATAAAGTAGGGAATAACTATGCTATAATCAACAGATTCAAAGAAGCTAAATGACAAGGAGGGCCAAAGGGAGGATGTTTCAATATTAGAGTAGGTAGATGGAAGGAGGGAACTGAGGAGGAGAGAAGATGATGAGGGGAGTGGGCCTGGGAGGAGGAGATCATTTGCAGGGAGAACAGGGAAGAGTGAAGGGAGATAGGCAGGGTAGCAATCTCTAGAACATGGTAGAGATCTGGGATGAAGGAGCCTGCAGAGGGTGGGGCAACTCTAAGACTTTGAGCCTCCCAGCAGTGGGGAATATGGATCCTGAAATGACCCTTTCCTGTAGCCAGAGAGGACTTCCAGTGGAGGGAAAAGGACTGCAACCCAGCCACAAAACTGTCCACATAAAATATGTCCTAACTACAAGATGTACAGGCTCAAAGAGCAGAAACTTAGGAAATGGCCAACCTATCTCATTGGAAAGAACCAATCCCTGACACTATTAATGATACTCTGCTATGTTTGCAGACAAGAACTTAGCATAACTGTCCTTGAGATGTTTCGCCCAGTAGCCAATGGAAAGAGATGTAGAGACTCACACCCAAACAGTAGATATAGCTCAGAGAGTCTTATAGAAGAGGTTAGAGAAGGACTGAGGGACCAAAAGAGGACAGGGACTCCAGAGGAAGATCAACAGAGTCAACTAAGCTGGACCCTTGGGGGCTCCCAAGGACTGAATCACCAACCAGTGGGCTAACAGGTCAGCTTAGTCTTCCCTCACCCCTAAATGGACCATTTTGTCTGACCTTAGTGGGAGAGGATGTGCCTTGTCCTGCAAGAACTTGGAGGTAAAGGTGGAAAGACTAGTTGGAGGGTTGATACCTAGAGAGAGGCTTCCCCTTCTCAAACAAAAGTTATCAGATTAAGGTCCATCATATTCCAGTATGCCCTCATAAGTGAATATGCAATTTCTTCACTCCTATTATGTTTATAATGTATGATTCTGGTAAAAATGTATTCCCAAGTGGCAACAGGCCACTTAAAGAACATTACTTAATACACTATAAGCACATTTGTACAAAGTCATAAAGATTAAGACTGTAAAACTTATATCAGAATAACTTCCAAATATAACCCAGATGCCCTAGGTCATCATCACTGAAAATCTGAAGAAGAATTTAAAGACTTGATTAGTCCTTGCAGGTACCTTTTCAATTCTCATTTTTAATTCAAGTATTTTCATAATTGGAGAGATCTATGTTTCTTCCGTAGCCATAAACATTTGTTTTGTGTTG
The DNA here is from genome assembly GCF_011762505.2 of Arvicanthis niloticus. Taxonomy (NCBI): domain Eukaryota; kingdom Metazoa; phylum Chordata; class Mammalia; order Rodentia; family Muridae; genus Arvicanthis; species Arvicanthis niloticus. Next base: position 57,402,807 of record NC_047664.1, on the reverse strand, counting down.
ACAAAATATAACAGAAAACTAGAAAGAGCAAATTAAGTCACTTAGGGTCATCATTCATGTTATACCTAGGAGGAAAGAAGTAGTTTGTGCATGCAACTGTTAGAGCATCCCTAGGCAGTAGACTAAAGGGTATGCTCATCATGCTGGTGGCAAAAAGCAGAACAAACTTGAAGAGACAATGAGTTATGGTTCATAGTTACAATTTTATTATAGTCACTGATGGATATCTGTGTTCTTTGATCAAATTATAAATAAATAATAATGTGACTTATTACCAATATTTAAATACCATATATCATGAAAATCCCTTGAAAGTAATATGCACATTTCACTCTCTTTCTCTATATTTCATTGAACACTGTGGAAATACGGTGTTTTCGTTGTCATTTGACCACTGTCTCCATCCCAGATCTAGGGCCATTTTTGCTTTCTGAAAAACTACTCCATTTCCCTCTGTCCCTTGTGACAGAGCACATTCTCGATAACTAAATGCTTACTGATTTATTGTTTTTAATTGCTAAGTAATAATGAAGTGACAGAAAGTGTGACAAAAGGATGAGTGTGATAAGAGAGAGAGCAAGAGAGAGAGAGAGAGAGAGAAGTGCTACTTGTAAAAACTGTATTACTGACTCAGACTATGATACATTAAATCAGAGAATTCTCTACTATTAAAGATTTAGAGGACTTTGTCTCTTATGCTTCTCATTGCCATAATGAGTATGTACAATTTTGAGAAATGGGGGAGACATTGTTTGAAAAAAAACACTCAAGATATTAAATGACTAAGGCAAATGGGCATGACTTTGATACATGGGGAAAGCTGACAAAATCAGATCTCCTGGTAGCCACAAAAGTCTAACACTAATATAGAATAATGAAGTATCATTCTCTCTGTGTACATAAATACATATGGATACTAATTGGCTTTTTCTGCCTTTGTTTTCCCTTTCCCTGTGAAAGTGTCCCTACTCTCTACTGACAAATTCACAATTTCCCAATTATCAAAAGAGAATTTGTTTCCTAACTTCCTATTTGGATTAGTTTAGCTACCCCAGTTCAATTCATAATACATCTTTTGTAAGTGTTCACTTCAAGTATTATAGAGAATGAGATGAAAGAAAATGCTTACTGAGGCTTCTGGGGGAGAAAGTAAGCTTCCTTTTATGAATGTTGTCTAGTTTGTCATTGTTATATATCTGCTCACGGAACAGCCGTAAGAAACTTTTCTTCACTTGAATTCTTCAGAAAGAATGAAAGTCCAAGAAATAACAGACTTCATCTTCTAAATATAAATGTATACTCTAGTGTAACTCTAAGGCTTACACAGCAGAAGAAAAGCTGAGCAGTGAAGGGAAATGCAGAATTCTGCTCACAGACTTTAAATCATGGCTGATCACTGAAAACCTGAAATCATGCATATTTAACTGCTTGTTTATCTAGTGAATAAACCAGGTGATTTTCTTCATTGTATGCATTTTATTTCCATTTTCTGTTTCTTAAAAAAAGCATAATCTGCAAATAGAGTATTCTTCATTTGCTTCTCAAAAACAGAATATTAAAATGATTCATAGTCTTTGCATTTGGTGAATAGTTTATCATTTGTGAGCCATCTCTCTCACTCTATGTAAGATGTAAGAAATGCAATGTAAATGTGGATGTTGCTTGGATTTCCTGGGCATACAGACAATTCAAGCCAATTACTAAAACTAATTTATTTTCCATATGCTTCATTAGTAGTTTAAGATCAGATAAACAAATGTAATATGGAATCTTAGTATTATAGAAAATAAACATATTTTCTTAATGATGAATGTATAATATATTCAATATGTTATATAACATATTGATTATATATATATATATGATATATATATATATGATATATGATATATATATGATATATGATATATATGTTTATGAGTATATATATATATACTCAGTCACACTAGAGTATACATTTATATTTAGAAGATGAAGTCTGTTATTTCTTGGACTTTCATTCTTTCTGAAGAATTCAAGTGAAGAAAAGTGAGAAACTGATATATGATATATATATGATATATATGATATATATATCATATATCATATATATATATCATATATGATATATGATATATATATCATATATCAGTTTCTCTTGAATGTTTCAGCTAAATAAATGCCTTCAAATTATTGTAAGTGTAGAAAACTTTGGATTTATGAACTATTTATGAAAAAACATATCATGTACACAGTGGTTCTCAGCTGTGACTACAACATATGGTTTATAAGTGGAAACAGGTGTGGGAGAACAGGTGGTCACGCCAAGCACAGCAAGGACTGAAATTTACTATGGGGAAGCAGCATGATAAAATACCTCCATTGGCATGGCAAGAAACTTGCTGATGTGATGACAGAACCTAAAAGATTCTCACAGGGGTAAACACGCACGAGAGCACTTGAAATGAAGGTGTTCATCCACTGCAGTCTCCCAAATGGATGTGAAAGAAGCAGGCAGTCTCATTATCCACAGGGACTGAATGAATGCAAGATTAGCCTCATATTAAAGGGGTTTCTAACACAACTGTATTAAAAAAAAAGAATCAAAAAATATACTCTCCCTGTTATTTCACTATAAAATTAGTAAAAACCAGATATGAGCTATTGGTACCTATATTATTCACACAATTTCTAAAAGCAAACAAATATGCTTCCCTGTGCCTGTAAAATCCAGTTATCAGAAAAACTCTCACTCTTTTTACTTTAATGAAAAAGATAGATATGATGCTCTATAATTATTTTAATATGTACTCTTCTGAGGAACCCATTGTAAAATTCCATATGGTTCACAGAAAAGAATTAAAAGGAGAGATTTATGATGCTTAAGCCTCTGTTTCAATACTGACAGTAGCTTATTCTACATTCAGTCACAGCCAGTCGTCCACATTAAGGGAAAATAACAGCTGTACAAACAAAAATAAAAGGAAAAAACCTACCTGTTTCTAGAGGAATTTAAAATGGTCAGATATATGGAAATTTCAATATGAGTTTTAGACTGCTGGTTAAGATACTGTTATAGAAGAAGCCTCTGTGCAAACTAGTAAAAGACAAGAGTCCAAAAAAATAATAATAGGCCATATTCCTGCAAGAGAAAAATTTGAGGAAGTATTAAATAAAAGTCTTAGTGGTGGGATTTTTCTTCACAATGAAGCAGCCCAGCTTGGTGGCCAGGTAATGGCCACTAGAACCACACTGTTTAAACAAAGGTATCAAGCAAGGGTCAACCATAGCTGAAAGAAAGTATTTTCCTCTCCTGCATATGGATGAATAAGAAAAATAGCTAGAAATGAGACTATCCTGTGGGGAATACACTTTGCAGTTACACTTTGCACAGGGAAACTGTAGGAACAGAATAAACTACAGAGACAAAGCAATACTGTCTAGTTTGTAGGCAGACACTCTGTATAGAGATATGACCAGAGAAAAACAGACTGTAGAATCAGAAACTGAAATATGGTGTAGGAGCCAGAAGCTAAAGAAACATGATCCCATTCATGTAAACAGCAATAAAAATATATGTATAGTGAAAGGTATAGATAAACAAATTAGAGCAAGGGATGAATCCATGTTGTGCAGAACATCCTTAATGCTAACAGAGAAAGATCAATTAGCAATAACCCAACCAACCATCACAACCAACAGTAAAGCCACAGGAACTGACAATGCTGCTCAACAATAACCTTAAACATTATTGCACCATTGTGCACATGGAAAGAGACAGACCAGCTAGCTGGATTGAAAGACAGGACCCAGTGTCTGTTGTGTTTAAAAATATTCAGGTCACTGTCCAATACCTACGAACTCAGAGTTGAAGAATAAACCCAAACCACCAAGCAAATGGCAGTTTAAAACAAGTGATGTGCTGTTCTCACCTCAAACCAAATCTATCCAGACTAATGCTTAAAGGGGCTTCTCCACAGTAATAAAAATCATAGAGAATATAGAGCAATTCTTAATATTTATTAACAGTTCAATACCACGCTCTCATACATAGATTGATTTTTCCAAACTCAGCAAAGAACTTCACAGCTGAACTACACTGTAGATCAGTTGTACTGAACAAATGTAAGTCGGGAGGATATAAGACAAGTGTGAGAAGACTGATAAGAATATGGTGTTGATGAAAATGCCACAATGAAGCCCGTCACTTTATACATCATATCAAAAATATTATAAAATAAACAAATAAATAAATAGGAGTTGATATCACCTAGAGATTTGCAAAGCTTCAAATCAATTACTTTTAAATTGTGTTCAAATTACTTTTGAAATGTGTTGTACAAAATCTACACAGTAATGCCCATCCTTAATTGTCTTGTTTAACTCAAATAAGATTCACATAATTCTCTCAAGATGTGAGCTGGCAATCTTTTATAGCCGGGCATTTTCCAGAGGTGGGACTGGGTTGCATTCCTTTGAGCTGTTGACTAAGATCCTTAAATAACCCAGGTTGATGCTAGGACAGAAGGTCACTCTCTAAAGTGACACCAGGGAGTCCCATTGCCAAGGACAATATCCACATAGCTAACTGAATGTAGAGAGAGGTCAAGCTGGTGCAGGATAGAGCCTTCACCCCTACATTTTTAGTCTCTGTCTGAGAAGGTACTCTGAGGCTAGGAAAAAGAAAACTGTGAGCCAACACAGCCACAAAAAACCTTTAATCTACAATGTGTCTTGCCTGCAAGATGTGCTGTCACGGAACTTGGAGTGGCCAACCAATGTTTAGTTTAATTTAGAACTACCACATGAGAGGGAGCTCATGTTCCCATACTGCATGGATTTCCAGGAGCTTGAGACCTGATAGCCCAGAGACCTGGGGTAGAACAAAACACAACAGAAAAACAAAGCCAATGACATGATTCCTAATGAGAGTCTGCTATACTCATAGATAAATGCCTTGTCCATTTGTCATCAGAGAGGCTTCCTCTATCAACAGATGGAAATGGGTACAGAGACTCACAGCCAAACACTATGTAGAGAAAGAGTCTAAATTGAAAGTCTTCATCATGTCTCACTCCTTGGATCCCTGGAATCCAAAAGAGTAGGGGAAGAGAAGATTGTAGGAGTCAAGGGGGATAGCGGACACATAGAAAACATAAGCCACTGAATCAGCTAAGCAGGACTCATAGGGGCTCAAAAGAAACTGGAGCAGCAAGTACTGGGCTTGCATGGGTATGCACCAGGTCCTGTATATATGTTAGTGCTCTTAGCTTGGTAGGTTTGTGGGACTTCAAACAGTAGGAATATGTGTGTTTCTGACTCTTTAGCCTGTTCTTGAGACTCTTTTTCTTCTATTGGGTTGCTTTGTCTAGCCTCAATATGAGTGCTTTAGCCTTGTCTTATGTATATTGTTTTGTCCTGTATGGCTGTTGTCTTTTGGAGATGTGTTTTTTTTTTTCTGATGAGGAAATGGAGAGGGTGTAGATCTGGGACAGAAGGGAGATGAGGGGGAGCTGTAGGGGGTTGAGAGATGGGAAGCTGTGGTCAAGATGTATTGTATGAGAGAAGAATATTTTCAATAATAATAAAAAGCCACAATGAAACTATTAACCAAGAAAATCATGTGAAATCTCAAAGACAGCAAACCATACTCATTTATCTTTCTAAACCTCTTCATATAATGACCCAGTTTGACTTCTCATAAGTGAAAGAATGATGATTTTTAGGACAAAACAAGACAGATTTTAAAGTAAAAAAAAAAAATCGTCATTCAGTGAGGGAAATGCAGTAAATATGCACTAATGAACTAATGTTTGACATATATAAATACGTATTCATGTATTTATACACAAAGACCTTTGGACTTAGGCTTCTTATCCCTGAATTCTGGGAGGCTGATGGCTATGCATGCTCACATATTTGACATAATTGCTCCACTCTCAGAATTTCCTGAAAAATAGAGCCCTTCCAGGGATGATAATTTTACTTGTAATACCAATTCTCAACAGGATGAGGCAGATCCACTGTCATGCGTTCCAGGCACATCAAAGACTTTTAATATCCACTGGGGTGAGTGCTCTATACAACTGCTCAGCCTCAATGCTCATCATGTCTTTGACTCCAACAGAATGTAACATGGCCCAAGCCTTCCAGGTCCTCAACAGGGTACCCTAACAGAGAAGGGGAGAGAATGAAAGGGACAAGAGATGCAAAGAATGGGACCAAGTCAAATTTACTGATCAAGGTCCGTCGAGCTGTATTTTCTCAGGCAATTTATACAGGCAAGGAAGAGGAGAATGTGTTTGGGGGAATTTCACAGAAGCTGGGTGTTCTGACAGGGCAGATATCTTGCAGCCACAATGTTTTTGTCTAGTTCTCAGGGAGCAGCAACCACTTTCCTTAGGGCACGGTGACCATTGACCACCTGCTTTCTCAGGATTCAATAACTGAGAAAAAAACATAACCTAAATTTTTTTTTTTTTTTGCAAAATGAAGTAAGGTTGGCTCCCTTTATAACATCTCTCTCTCTACTTTTTCTTGCACTCTTCCTTTTCTCACAGGTGTTCAGCTCAAAAGTTCTACCAGGTAAATCTCTTGCAGGAAAATCTTTGACAAGCTGTAAAGCATGATATACAAGAACAAATAATAAAAGGGGTCCAAGAGCTCAGCTCACATCACCTATTGTGTTGTCAAGGAAGATCCCTTCCCTGCCACAGGAAGAGCATTGGTATCTTAGCATATAGTAGCAGTGAACTTTGTAAGAACATTCACTGTAGAATCTCAGATGCTCCAGCAGAGAATGCACTGAAAGAAATAAAGTCTCAGACTTTTAAGAAGTACATCAAAAACATGAACAATGGAATTGGGTTGCTATTTTCAGGGACAAAGATGGCTTAGATGAAAAGAATTGAAAGACTGGGGATGATTAATCAGCAATTAAATCCTGAGAGGTTTTCCTTGGCAGTATCTAAAGAGATTCTCAGTTTCTAGAGCTAAAGGACAGAAAAAAAATCATGTTTAATCATAAAAGTAGCAAAGTCTCAGAGGAGGTTTCAGAAAGTTCAAATCTTACCCCAACAGATTTTCAGACTAAATATGTTTCCATTTAAAATATGGAGAACTATAGAAATTGGTAATAATATGCTATCCTTGTGAGGAAGAAAATAAGTAACCATCGAGAGTTATTTTCCAATTTGTAAAATAAGTGATAACTGGGAATCTAGGAGTGGACAATCTAATAAAAATATTCAGCCCCTTGCCTACTTTTTGAATTTGAACCAATTTTCCCATCCAGAACCCATGTACTAAAGCCATCAGATTTCACAGTATTAACTTTTCAATACTGGCTAAGGTATGTGTAAAAATTATCTCCTGATTCCTTTCTGGAAGAACCTGTGGTTATAGTCTGAAGAACTACATAGATAGGAGAACAGAACTCACTATGACAGCAAACATAGTCTCAAATAGGCTTTGAGAGGGAAAGACCCATAGCATCAAAAAGACCTGTTTGTTAGAATGAGTGTGCAAAGATTAGGAAATGAGCAGAATCTAGGGCAACTTTGCCCCACAGTGGATCTTCTTCATCCACAAAACACCAGGTGGTTTTCTCAGTTTCTAACACTGACTGCACTGACATACTTAGTGGTTGCCAGGTTCCACAATGACTTCTTGACATAAAAGCTACTATAGGAGGAAAGTACAAGTGGCACTTTCTTTTTGGGGGGAGGGGACTTAAATTCATTTTTATATTATTAATCATGTTATTTGTTTTCATTTCAAATGATATCCACTTTCCTGGTTACACCTCTACCATCCCCCCATCCCATCTCTGCTCAACCCTTCCCCTATGTCTCTATGAGAGTGTTCCTCCACTCATTCCCCTACTCTCACTTCACCCCTATAGCATCCCCCTATGCTGGGGCATCAAGCCTCCCTTCCCTCCCATTAATATCAGATAATAATATCCTCTGCTACATATGTATCTGGAGTTCTGACTCACTCCATGTATATATAGTCTTTGGTTGGTTGTTTAGTCCCTGGGAGCTCTGGGTAGTCCAGTTAGTTGATATTGTTCTTCTTATGGGGTTATAATCCCCTTCAGTGGCACTTTCTAAAAGAATCCTTTTCTAAATCAAAACAAAGAATGAAAACAATGCCTTGTACTCAAGAGAATAGTAGAGGTTAGTGCTACTTTGAGAGTGGTTAAGTCCATTGTGTCTCCATTTAAATCATAAATATGAATCCTGAGAAAATCCAGGTGGATTCTGGGATACATCACCAACTCCTGCCATTTCAACTATAGCAACTTCAACTGTAGCTGCCATATGGAATCAGGACTTTTTGAAAAAGCATATTAACACATTGTTGGGTGTATTATATACAAGCATTGCTCTTGAAAGTATGTTCTACTTCACCCCTAACAAAAATGAAAATTATAACTAGTATTATTGCTAAATATTCATATAATAGTCAACATAATTTTAGTTTTGCTACAAGCCTATTGTATCAGTCCAGCATTAACACCAACAGTCTAACATGGTACTACAACCTGTGAAAATTCCACAGATTGGAAATTTCAGTTTAGTGAAAAAAATTGAACAAGGTGTCAAAAGTCTCTGGAAGCTTTGGATCCCAAATGCTCTGCAAAGGCTTGAAAAGAACCCTAGTAAATTAGACTTGGAAGCTGAGTACCCAGGAGAACTTGGGTACCCATGAGCCTTGTGTTCCACAAGGAAAGGATAATTGTTTCCATTCTTTAACAGGCAGCAGTACAAATGAAATACAGTACCTGCTGAGCTTCTTTAGATTTTAGCAATAGAATATTCCATCTCTATAAATACTACTCTGACCTATATACAGAAAACAAAAAATGTTTACAATTTTGAGAAATAGGTGGGAAGAGTGGACACTTAGACTCAAGTACATTTAAGTCAATTTGGCAATATATGTAATTCGGGTAATATTATAGTTTTCTGATCTAGGAAAAGACATTGTAACATTTATCCCAGTACCTCCCCCATGATAGTAGTGTAAATACCCAGGTTTCTAGTGACATATATAATGTCATTTGCAGCACAGAAAAGATTTTGTTTTTAAAATACAATTTATTGCACTATCCCCTATACTCCAAAAACATCTAATTCTTGAAACTATGTTACTATGCAATTATTTGATCATGAGCTTTTGCATGTTCAGTGTTTCACAACAGAAAGAGAGTTAGACTAAAGAACAAGCAAACAAGAGAATTATCCATAAGAGAAGTCAATAAGAAGACTAACAGCTGATGTCACAAGGAGAATTACTTTCCCTTCAGGAAAAACATATTCATCTACAGGTTTTGAACTGCTAATATCATTCGTCTACCCAGATTATGTAAGACAATCTCTTTTTCTTAAAGTCAACTGATCTCAGATATCAACTACTTACAAATTACTTACACAGCAATATCTCAACTAGAGATTCATCAATGGGGTACAATAGACTAGCTACATTGCCATACCTGGCTTTTGTCAGCTTACTTGTTTGTTCATATAGCCAACACAATATACTGTAGAAATATGTTCAGTCTTATTCATCAGCAGTTAGGGTAGCAAGAACAATCATCCAAGATCTCAAATTTCTCCTCCCCTGTTTCACCAGTGACTCACATTTGAATTGTGTTCCAGTATCTCCCATGGACATCCCCGAAAAACAAAAGAAGGGAATTTTATATTAATAAAAGATATTTGGGTAATTAGGTTGTTAATGCACTGTGTGCTTAAAGAAAAATGTTCATGCTCGGGTCCTAGTGAGATACTTCAGAGTGTGGCTGAGAACTTGAGATTAAGTGAAACCACAGGAGAAACAGACATGAACTATGAACTTTGTATCTGTCATGTGTCAACACCTGTTTGAAAATACCTTCTCTAAAACACTAGATTGTTTGACTAGGTGAACTGTCATTCAGACTTTAATGTTGCTACAAAAGGTCTATAAAACTGGGAGAGTATTGTGAGCAAAGTTCTCTGGGTCTAAGAGTGTGAATCCCTTCTTCCTATTCTTACTTAGGTGTCAGTATTTGTAAAATTCCAATTGTAAAAAAACCAGGATCAGTCCTAATTCCTTAATCAGCTCTCTGGAATTCCAAAATAACATTTGGTGAAATATTCTACTCCAAAAAAACAGCAACAATTTCTTTGAAAGGCATTGACATATATCTTGGGTAGGGTATTTAATTTTTCCTCTCCTTACAGTGCTTCATCTACCAAAACTATAACAAAGACCAATGGACTGTTTGAGCTGGTGACTGGTTTTACCGGAAAGGAGGAGCACATGAAGGGACATGAACACAGGTTCCAGGCCTCCATCACAGGCTGTACTGTTTGGATGCTTCCACCTACCGAGTGATCACACTGGCTGAAGAGATTTCCTTTCTTGGGGCAGCTCCTTGCAGTAGCTACTGTGGACAATATAACGTCAATGGAATGGGTAAACCTTGATTGATAGTTAGACTGCATCAGAGCCTAACGTCTGCCACTGCCCTGCCCTGTTTTAATTTACTCTCCATCTTCACAATGGCAGAGTAATGCTGAACAACATTTCTTTGTGTAAATTATCGTCGGCATCCTAGGCAATTCAATCTGTGTTTACAGACTATTAAAAAAAAAAAAAAAAAAGGAAGAAGAAAGGAAATGCTGCACTTTAGACTCCAAATACTAGTACCTGAATATTTCTTTTAAAATTTTCACAGACATCTTTGTCATATTAACTAACATATATAAACAATGCATTTTCTTAGTAAGTATAAAAATTAACTACAATCTTTAACAAATAAGAAACTTGGAAAATATTACCTAAAATAATGTTATTTTGATGAGGAATAAATGACTAAATTCTTGGTTTCAAAACAAATTTACTACTAGTGGAAGAACTAGTTTATCTAAAGAACACAGCTCAGCTAATTCCCCTAAAGAGTGCACATACATCTCATGCAATCTAAACCCCTGTAAAACAGGAACAGATAATTAAGGGTATCAATGAATAATTCATTTAAACCATATCTCCAAATTTATTTATGCATGTAACATAAAATAACCGCATGGTAATTCTGTGAAATATATGGATTGTTATTAGATGTGCAAACACAAAAATTGAGAGTAGGAAAGGTTAAATTCTCGCCCAAGTTCACACAATGGGCAGTTTTCAGTGCTTAGGTGTCTGAATTTCAAACCATCCTTTCAAACACCACATATGAACTTTAACTAGAAAGACTGTCATAAAATAATTAAAATGCATGTGTTGGTGTCAACACAGGAAAATTCAGATACACCTTTGCAATTCAGCTGTAAGAAACTGTACATGGTTTAAAATGTGTCACAAAAAAAAAAAAAAAGTTCACTTTGCAAAGGAAAAAGCAGAAGACGATGCATACTTTTGAAAGGCAAAACACAGTTGCCAGACTTTCAATCCAGGCTCTCAAAAGATGTCAAACTTTTTTGAAAGCTCACTCAAATATTAATTCTTTTGAACACCCAGTCAAAATTCCCACTGCCTAATTAACAGCGCCATGCCAGGAACTCGAGTCTCTCCTTTAGCTAGAAAGTAAACAAGATTTCTCCTTCATTTACTTTCCACTTCAAATAAACTAAAATACTCTCTGCAAGCAGTGTTTGCTTGGCCTAAAGGTCACTTGGAACTTAAGTTAAATAACGTCTGTAGAGACTGCACAAAAATGTTTCCCAGAATCAGACGTCTCTAAAAAAAGCTCTAAAGTGCTTTTGGGTTTTTCAGGCAGTGGCCTTGAATCTCACACTTGGAAACCTGTGGTAAACATGTTGCGTTTGAAAAGAATATGAAAGCACATTTCAACCATGGTTAATCCTTTAGAATCAGCACTAATCTACTTGAGGCCAATATCAGGGCTGAATATCCACCATCTCATTCAGAGTGGCTGGCTGCATTTTAATTGCTGAGTCATGATCAAGAATTAAAAATGTCACTTTTGCTAGCTTGAATAATACACGTTTTAAAGCTCTCAAATTGAACCTGATGTTCATTCAACAATTTTATGAACACTTATTTTGTGCCAGATGTTTATTTGATTGCTACAAAACAAAACTTCCAACTATCTCTATCCAGGTCCACTGAGATCATTTGTTAGCCAGGCATAGTAGTTCATGCCTACAATCTTAACACTTGGGAGGCTGAGATAGGAAGATTATTTTGATCTCACATTCTGCCATATTATAGACTAAGTCCCAGGTGAGCCTGGGATGGAGTAAGACCCTTCTTCAAAACAAAACAAAACAAAACAAAACAAAACAAAACAAAACAGAAAATTGGTTTCTAGTTTTATGCTGTTATAAAATATAAGTAAATAAAAAGAAAAAGAAAGTATTAATTGTGATGAAAACTTATGGGAGCAACTAACTGTTACATAGAAAATACATACTCATTATTTCAATCATACGTTTTTGAAATGTTAAGTTCTCAGCTATCTCAAAGCTCAAACCAGACATAGCAGCCTTCTGGATGTTGCTAGATAGGGCCCACAGTTACATTTCTAATGGAACATGGAGGTTTCTTTCACTCCACAGCCTCAACAGCATGCTACCCTTTGTCTTTCCTTCCAGTCCCCAGTCTATCAGGAACAGGAGTTCCTCTTTGACTGTGATTTGTACTTAGCTTATAGACAAGGCTGTTGAGAATTTTTCATACTATGTTGGCTACTTATATTTCTTTGCAGAAATTTCAGATAATCATCCCATTCTTTAAATTATTTTATCTATTTACATTCCAGCCTTTGTCCCCCTCCCAGTACCCCCTCCAACAGTTCCTCACCACATTCCTCCTGCCCCTTGACTCAAAGATGGTACTCCAAACCTCACCAGGCTTCCCCCTTCCTAAAAGACCCCAAGTCTCTCTTGGATTAGGTGCATCCTCTCCCACTGAGGCCAAACCAGGCAGGCCTCTGGAACATATTTGCCAGCGGCCACAGACCAGCTAGTGTATGTTGACTAACTGGTGACTCAGTCTCTGGGAACACCCTGGGTCTGGGTTAGTTAAGACTGCTGGTCTTCCTATGGGTCTCCCTCCCCTTCAGCTTCTTCAATCTTTCTCTTAATTCAAACATAGGCAACCCCAACTTCACTCCAATTATTTGCTCTAAGTATCTGCATCTGTCACAGTCAGCTGCTGGTAGGGCATCTCAGAAGACAGTTGTATGGTGGGGGCATCTTTTGGGTATATGCCTAAGAGTGGAATAGCTGGGTTTTTAGGCAGAACTATTTCCAATTTTCTGAGGAACCATCTGATTGATTACCAGAGTGGTTGTACCAATTTTCGATCCTACCAGCAACATAGGTATATTCCTCTTTCCTCACATTCTTGACAGCATATGCTGTCATTTGAGTTTTTAATCTTAGCCATTCTGATTGGTGTAAGGTGGAATCTCAAGGTCATTTTTATTTGCATATCTCTGACGACTAAGGACTTCAAACATTTAAGTGTTTCTCAGCCATTCAAGATTCTTCTGTTGTTAATTCTCTGTTTAGCTTTGTACTCCATTTTTAATTGGGGTTTTGGGAGTTTTGGGGGGTTTTTTGGGGGGGAGCTTAACTTCTTGAGTTCTTTATATATTAGCTCTCTATCAGATGTATGGTTAGAGAAATTTGTTCCCAATCTGTGGGTTGCTGATTGGTCCTATTAGTGACACCTTTTGCCTTACAGAAGCTTTTCAGTTTCATGAGGTCCCGTTTATCAATTGTTGATCTCACAGCCTGAGCGGTTGGTTTTCTGTTCAGGAAATTACCCCCTGTGCCAATGGGTTCAAGGTTCTTTCCCACTTTCTCTTCTATTAGATTCAGTGTATCTGGTTTTATGTTAAGGTCCTTGATTCATTTGTATATGAGCTTTGTGCAAGGTGACAAACGTGGATCTATTTTTATTCTTGTACATAAACAGACCACCAGTTAGACCTGCACCATTTATTGAAGATGCTTTCTTTTTCCACTGTATGTTTTTGGCTTCTTTGTCAAAGATCAAGTGTCCATAGGTGTGTGGGTTTATTTCTGGGTCTTTGATTCTATTCTATTGATGGACCTGTCCTGTCTGTCTCTGTACCAATACCCTGCAGTCTTTATCACTATTGCTTTGTAGTACAGCTTGAGGTCAAAGATGGTTAGTATTCCCATTTTAAATGGGATTCCTTAGGATTTGATTGAATCTTTAAGTTCCTTAGATATTCTGGATGTTATAGTTTGTCAGATAAATAGTGATACATTTTTTTCCTCATTCCCCATGTGTTTTTGGAACCATTTGTTAAAGAGATTTTCTGCTCTTAAGGCATATATAAAAAAACATAAAAATAGACTACAATATTATCATTTACCCTATTTTTGCCACAGAAATCAGTGTACCTGTTGTTCCTAATTTCTTATGTAAACATCTACCATAGCCAAGATAAAGAATTAACCTGGAATCTCTCCTACAGAATAGATAAAGAAAGTATGATAAATGTGTAAATACTATTCATTACTGTTCAGTCCTAAAAAATGAATTGAATTCTGTCATTTAAAGCAAAATAATTGGAACTGAGGATCATCATGACAAGCTAAGTCAGATATAGAAAAACAAACAAGTGTATGTGGAAGCCTTAAAAATTTTAGTCTGGATTTAGAATACTGGTGGTTACAATCTGGGAATAGTAAGGAATAAATAAATAAATATTTGAACAGATGAGCTTTGGATAATGACTACGAAGTATAGGTGGCTAAAGGGAACAATATCTGATATCCCATAGAATGATACGATGACTACTGTTTATGATAGTATGTCACATCTATTTACAAGATTCTGGCAAAAATGGACCTGGATATTTCAAACATAAAGACTCTAGGGAAAGGAAAATGCTAGCTATCCTGATGTAATCTGTACTTTTTCTGTGTGTAAGTATTTAACTATTATCACACTATATTCCATGATAAGTTAAATCAAATTAAATCTAAAACTAAATGAAAAAAAAAAAAGAATCAAATATACCTATAATTCTAGTACTTGAAAAGTCAAGGCAGGAGAACCATGATGCTAAGGTAGTTATGTGTTGACTAATAATTTCAAGTCTAGCCTGGGATACATGTGACCCTGCCTCAAAGAGAGAAATCAATAAAAACAAACATATAACTAAATGAATAATGCTTTATCATAACAGTAAAACAAGAGAAATTTTCAAAATTTGCATATAAAACCTGTTTGCTTATTAAGACTTTCATAACAAAACCAAGAGAGTAAACAAAAGAACTTTATTTTATTGCTGCCTTGTGACAGGAAATAAAGATGAAAGTGCCAGGGGCTGGTTTCTCTAAGGCCTCTCTGGGTTAATGAAGTCTATCTTCTTGCTCAACCCCCACATAGGAGAATTTCTTTAAATTGAGTCATCTATATCTGGTATGTCATTAGTGTGCCATTTTTAGAAAATTAGAATTCACAAAGATTTCATTGTATATTATATTTGGTATAGTTAGTATTTAATGTGATGAATAATAAATACGGTTTTTAAATTCTCCCTTTCCAGTTATACTTTTCAGTTTTATGTACAGCAAAAGCTTGAGCTGTGTTTAAGTATTTTCATCATTTACGCATGTTTAATCTATTAAATTAGTATAACATAAGAAGCTCTGGTTGGCTGAACTACAACAGTCATGCTAGTCATACTTGTTTTTGCATTCATCCAAATCATAGCTAAGATGTCACATAACTGTTTTTAGCACGAAAACCTTCTGAGGATCATGCAATCCAATAATTCCCATATTGGATCCAGAGGGGGCCACAGAGCACCATTTGCAAACTCCCTGAATTAGGAATGCTATAAATGGTGTCTTTTGTATACTAGTTTACCATAGAGACTTCACTTTGGAGAATTAACACTATTATTAATCACTCAAAAGCATGCAAAGGTCTGAAAATTAGCGATGTCCCATACTGACTTTGAAGTTTTAGAAATAGTATGCCAGAAAAGTTTGTCAAGTCACTAGGGTCAGACAGCTAAGAAGGAAAATAAATGACTCAATTGAGGTTTGCCTTAAGTCTCATCTAACATTTAATCAGGCCTCTCATCTTTTGTACCTCATTTTGTAATAGCAGAAAAAAACAAACTAACTTATTTTAAAAGTTTCTAAACACAACAGAAGACTCTTATGAGTATATACACATGCACACATGAAAACATGTGTAAATGTATGTATATCCATCTTTGTCCAAACATATATGTTACACTCCTATAATCCTCGAAACAATATGGATTTGATGTTATTGTTTCAGTTTAGAGCATGCAGTACTATCAACTTGGGTTTAGATTATAAAGGCAAAGCCATAACTGACATATGAAATAAACATAGTAAACACAATGTTATCTAACTTTAAAACTAATGTTTTAATATTTATAATACTGATAAAAACTAAGAGAGGGAGGTTTAGTTATCTTTAATTATTTGTCATCTGGAATATTGACCACATTACAGGGTAGATCCCACACCCAGGAGTAATTAGGCTACATAGATGTTATGGCAATATAAAGATGAAGGAGGGGGTATGAATTAAGTAGGTAGAGAGTAATACAGGAGCAGTGGGGGTAAATGCTGAATATGATCAAAGTAATTATATCAAATTCTCAAATAATAGATACAATAATTATGTGATTTGTCTTTTAATAAAATTGTAGTAATGTACACTGTCCATAATGAAGTAATATTCAATCTCTAGGAAAGTTGTTCAAGTTAGTTGAGAAGTGAAGAAAGGTAGAGATCACACTCGCCAGAAGACCAGGTAGGCTGCCCATGGACATTCTTCACTTTGTTCACCCAGACCCAGTCTTCAGGTCCAACACTAGAGCTACAAAAGAACAATAAAACATCAGCTGTGTCCTTGCCTTCCTGTTGTCTATGCCTCCTGTGTATCCCACAGACAGCCCTAGCCACTGTGGCCTCTCCTTTCCCCAAGCCGACAACACCAGAAAGTACTCCCTGTGAATACATAAGGTAAGTAGGTAAGTAAAACAGGCAACATACAGCCAACACACCCTGGAAATCCGAGAGGAAATAGAATCCAAAAAATACAACGACTATTCAACAAAGATAAACCCAGAAATCAGCTTATAATTATTCCAAACACAGAAGCCTACATACCAGAGTAAAAACCCAATAACAACCAGAGCAATATGTCTCCATCAGAACCCAGTCATTCTACCAAAGAAGGCCCCAAATATTCCAATATAGCTGAAGAACATGGAAAAAGAAATCCAGGAAAATACAAACAATTGGAGGAAATGAATAAATCCCTCAAAGAAGCTAGAAAAATCCAAACAATGGGAAAAAACAAATAAATCCCTTAAAGAAAACTAAGGGGAGAAAAACAGTTAAAGGAAATAAATAAAACTTCAAGACCTAAAGAAGAAAATAGAAGCCATAAAGAAAACACAAACAGAGAATTCTGGAAATAAAAATTTTAGGAATGTGAACAGGAACAACAGAGGAAAGCTTCACCAGCAGAATCCATGAGCTGGAAAATAAAATCTCAGGCACTGAAGATACGGTAGAAGAAATGAATATATCAGTTATATAAAGTGTTAAATCTAAAAAAAATTTCTGACATAAAACATCCAGGATAATCCCATCACTTGGGAGGCAGAGGCAGTCGGATTTCTGAGTTCAAGGCCAGCCTGGTCTACAAAGTGAGTTCCAGGACAGCCAGGGCTACACAGAGAAACCCTGTCTCGAAAAAAAAAAAAAAAAAAATCCAGGAATTTTGAGAGACCACAAAAAGATCAAACCTAAGAATACGTGTAATGGAGGAAGGAGTAGAATCGCAAGTCAAAGACCCAGAAAATAATTTAAATAAAATCATAGAAAAAATTTTGTAACCTGAACAAAAAGGTGCCTATAAAGATACAAAAAACATACAGAACACCAAATAGGTTGGACCAGAAAAGACAATTCCTTCACCATATAATTATCAAAACACTAAACATACAGAACAGGGAAAGAATATTAAAAGACGCAAGGGAAAAGACCAAGCAACATATAAAGGCAGACCTATTAGAAAAATACCTGACATCTCAGTAGAGAATCTAAAAGCCAGAAGGTCATCAACAGACATGCTGTAGACTTAAAAAGACCACAGATGCTAACCCAGATTAACATACCTAGCAAAAATTTCAAACACTATAGATGGAGAAAATAAGGTCTGCCATGATAACCAAATTTAAAGGATATCCATCTACAAGCTCAGCCGTACAAAAGGATCTAGGAAAAAAAAAAAAAAAAACTCCAACACAAGGAGGTTAGGTACA